>NW_010269265.1:0-60386 GCF_000690775.1 Eurypyga helias
GAGCAAAGAGAGTAAGAAACGAGGGAATGCCAAGGTCGGAGAGAGAGGAGGCAGAGGTGGAGATGCTCCATGGCAGAGCGCTGTGGGCCGTGCGAGACCCACACCAGAGCGAACGCATATACGCAAAGGAAATACGGCAAGCCCATGGCACAGCACGTTTTCCTCAAGGACTGCAGCCCATGGAGAAGCCATGCCAGAGCAGAGGAAAAGCATGAGAAGAAAGGAGCAGTGAGGAGATACCATTCCATGCTGACTGCACCCCCTCAATTCCCCCTGTGCTGGTCAAGGAGAGGAGTCTGGAATTAAGTTGAGCCTGGGAAAGGGGGGAGAAAAGGTGTTCTTTTAACCCGTGTCTTCTTGTTTCCCATTACCCAAATCACCAATTACATTTTTATTTTAATTGGCAATAAATTAATCTTCCCCAAGGCAAGTCTCTTTTGTCTGCAACAGTAATTGGTAAGAAATATCCCCATGAGCCTTCTCATTCCTGTTCCCCACTTGTCCTACTGGTGGGGGGACTGTAAGCAGCTGGGTTGAAGTTTGGCTGTTAGCCAAGGATAACCCACCTCAGGGTTGCCAAGATGTAGGTTAAAGAACGGAACGTTCCTAGTAGAGTATCTGAAAGTATGTATCTGTGATAAAAACTGAGAGTTACTTTCAGACTTGAAACTGGAGCCAAGTCCACCAAGAGATTCTTCAATTTGATAAGCAGAAAAATGCCACTTCGTGCAAAAAGAGAAGTGAATATGAGCTTGTGACTGATTTTAGCAAGTTTTGAGTTTGGTCATAAACTGTAACTACACAGACAGATAGTAAAGTATGAACTAAATCCGCTAACCTGCATCTTACACTACATAATTCATGCCATGTTGTTCCTAAAACTGTATCACTAAAATCAGTGAGGATCTTGTCACCAGTCTGACAGATACAGAGGATGATTGCCAGATTAGGATTTATGTGCCTGACTCTGAAAATGCTCCCTACCCAGAAGGATATTATGTTCTCTAATAAATGAATCATAAAATTCAAAGCAAAGGGATAGCAGGACTGCACAGAGACTAGATAAGAATGAGTAAAACAGTCATGTTACTCTCAGGGTGGATGATAGTGTCAGTCCCTTATACAGTCATTCTCTGACAATCCAGTTCGTGTTTGTCAGTCTGAATTTCCAACAAATCGCTTTGTCCTTTGGAAAAGAAGATATTTCTCTAAACAGCTAATGACTTTTCCTTTTTTTTTTTTAAGAGCCACTTATTTAAACTTTTTTTAAAGCACCCCCATCCCAAAATGTATGGTTTCACTTACCTAGCAATCAAAGTAACCTATTCTGGTTTTGCTTCATCCGTGTTTCATGTTTTCATCCAGATAATATCATGCAGCACTTTAATTTAGGGTGCATCTTTCCATACTTCGACAAGAGGAATAAAAGTGGCTGGGAGTTGTGTTTGGTAAAAAACCTTAGGAAAGGGAGCTCTGGTTGGTTTGGGTTTTACAAAAGTTTCACTGGGATTTGTCTAAAAAGTGATCTTCCACACCCATGACTGCAGTTTCTACTGACAACACATACTAAATGATCAATTATATGTAATTTTGCCTGAACCAAGCTATTTGAAGCCTTTAATAATTCTAAATGTCTTCTTTATAATTTTAAGCACTCTGATCTCCACATAATTGGTTTAAGAGCCTCATTCTGATCAAGGACTTTACACAAGTTGGTATTTCCATTTATTCGAGCATACAAAAATGATACTTGATTGAAATGCCATTTTGAAGATGCAAAACTAAGAAGTTTTCCTTTTTTCCTTAATACTTTCACTGCTCCTCAAAGCTTAAATTTACATATCTTGAGAAGTATTCTTTATTTTAAATGTAGGTAAGTTTCTCACAGAAAATACCTCTGTATTGTTACACACTGATGTGCCCAACAATAGCATCTTTAAGATGTGGCAGGGAATCCAGTACTGCAGCGGTGGTAAAAGAATGCTAATGGTAACAGGTACATGATTTTAAACTGAGTTTAGAAACTCTGAGTAATAGCTCTTTTCATCATTAAGAAATCGGTTAAGAAATATGTTGTCTTCTCGATTTCAAAATATATGTTCCAAGTTTTCAGTAGTATAGATTTTTCAAATATTACAACTGACTAGTTTCAAATCATAACTATTCAGGTTGCTTTACCTGTGATTAGCTGATGGAGTCTCCAGGGAGGTAGTGAAGATGATGATGTCTACATGTAAATATGAATTTTCCATACACATCTGCATGTTATATGAAAGGGTGTTGGAATTACGTGTTCCATGCACCAAGAGATAGATTGAAAGAAAAGTTTGTGTGTGTAAGTTAATGATGAAACAGAAGGGACATGCTGAAAAATTACTAGGAAATACAAAGCAATTTATGCCCTGAACACTGTGACTCAGAAGTGCTTTACCCAGCTTCTGCAAATGAGGAATGGGTTCATTTAAGCATTATAATTATTTAAGCACTAAAGCATGGAGTTCAGTTTATTCAAATATAAAACCACAGCCCTTGCAGTTAAAATAATTTTTAAAAATTATGCTGAAGGGCATCCCAAGAGAACACCTAGCTATCCCGTTACCCACAAGCAAAACCAGATATACCTTGTCACTTCTGGCAGATGTCAATCTGAATTTACTTCTAGCCCACAGAGCCACCATCGGTGGAGTGTCTGTCAGTGGTGGAAACTCCACACTAATCAGTGACTTCTACCAGTCTAACTTCAGAAGAGGTTTCCAGTACCTGACACAAGCTTTTTCTTGATGCAATTTAAGCTTATAACTTCTTATGGTGAATCCCATTCACCAAAAACATGAACAACAAATGTCTTCCTCTGCTCAGCAGTCTCTTCTGTACGGTGAAATATTGTAACCCCGTTCCATATTTCCTTCCTGGGATAGGTTTATGACCATATTTTTACGCTATTCTTTTATTCTTACATCATGGTTTTGAGATCACTAATCACTTTCTCTATTATCACCTGCTGAATCTTTTAAATCAGGCTACCTGAATTTTTCATCATCAGTGCCTAGAACACTAGAATACCTTCTTGGTGCCTTCCCACTGTTGAACACAGCTGAAGGATTACTGCATAAACAGAAATTATTTTGGCATGATATGACTTGTTGTGTCAAATACCTGTTGACTGCTATGCGTATTTTGGTACTTTCCAGATGCTTAGAAATAGTGTACTGCATTACCCATACCTGAATTTTTCATCATCAGTGCCTAGAACACTAGAATACCTTCTTGGTGCCTTCCCACTGTTGAACACAGCTGAAGGATTACTGCATAAACAGAAATTATTTTGGCATGATATGACTTGTTGTGTCAAATACCTGTTGACTGCTATGCGTATTTTGGTACTTTCCAGATGCTTAGAAATAGTGTACTGCATTACCCATCCCTGTGTTTTCTAGAAATGGAGTGTAGGACAACCGGAGTTTCATTTTCTGACCCTTTTTCAACTCACTCTTTTGAAGGTACCTTTTTTTTTTTACTCCTTTAATTTGCTTTTTTAGTCATCTGCTACCCAACTTGTTCTCCACAGTTTCTCAAGAGCAACCGCTAACAGTTCTGAGACCCTTTCAAACAATTGTGTAAATACCCAGGGGCAGAGTTCATAAGATGATTAAAGCCATCACATTTTTACAAAAATTACAAAATGGAGCTGTTAGAGTGTTTAGAGACAAAGTCTTCGCAAAGCCCTTTCTTTTTTCTTGCCATGGCTGATAGCTGAGCTAACCACTCACATGCCATATCAAACATCTGTTTCTTCCATTTCTCTGCGTATTACACTCTTCTTCCACAAAGGGCACTTGCCTTTCTTTTACCTTCTTTATACTGATACAATGTTCGTAATGATTTCTCATTAACCTTGATGTCTCTTGCTACCTGCATCTCAGCTTCCCCTTGGCTTTTAGTACCTGTCTTGAACTGCTTTGAAATACTCATCTGTCATAATCTCCCTTGACTTTCATCTTCGACTTCAGGCCGCTGCAGACCTCAAGATTTAATATATTTGGTCTTCTATGACTTTCCCTATTCTTCTGCTTATATTGCAATTTAATCCTTAATATTTATCCTGTGGGGCAAATGCTCCAAGGTGCTCATAGTTCTCCTTCTTCATGAATATGATTAGGTTGCTAAACATCTGTGCCTCTCTGCTGACACTACTACTGTCAAAAAGCCAAAAACCACAGAGATCCAGAGCACACAGGAGCTCAGGTGATACATGTTAACCACACATACAACCCTGCTTCTTGTCAGCTTATATGCCCTTCAGAAGAAGGCACTGATGAACGGGCTTCTCCACAATCAGGGGCAGAAGACCATCAGACCATCGCAAGACAGGTCAGAGCAAAGTTCTCACAAGCTTAAAAGTGAAAGAGAACATCTTCCTGGTGTGACATCTCTGCCTGACGTTTCATCTCCTCTTTCTGCCATTCTACACAGCCCCAGCTACCAGAGTAGATGCAACAGGAGTTCGCATCGATAAATCCTGGAACTTAAGCATGCAGAAACAGGAGAATTTCATGGGGTTTAAGCTCTTCATCCAAAGCTTTTAAACACAGAAGGTTCTGGCTTTTCATAATACAATTCAGGTTCCCTTGTCAGCAGGCTGAACTCAACTTCACTCCATTCCCCTGACTCCATTCTGTTATTTATCACTGATGACATACTTTGGAAATTCTTTTTTTTTTTGCTTTAGTGAACTTTGTCATTAGGAGTGTACATATTACGAGCCGCATGATGGTTTTGTTCGGTTGTGCAACCTTCAGGTCCCAAGAGGAGAAAAAACGGTTTACTTCACAATTTTCTCTAATTAAGTATGGTAGAAGTTTAAGGAGCAGGTCAGCAGTTCTCTAATTCATACCCTGTACACTTTGTTTTTCAAAGTATATGACTGGAGGTCTTCCACACATGTTTTTCATCCACAGGCAAAAATGAGAAATAAGGATAAGCAAAGAGAATTAGCTACATCTGCTACTTCTACCCACTGAAAGTTTCCTGTTAGCCCAACCAAACTTATTGGCCAGAAATAGAGAGGTACAGTTCAGGTTATGTTCAACAAAAGGTACCGTGGATTAAACCGCAATGTGAAAAATGTATTGCTGCTGGCTGATCTTATTGCATTACAGGTTTGCAGGTCTGAAATAAGTTAGAAGAATCATTTTACAAACCCATTTGGAGAACGTGTCTGAGCACGTGTTTCTAGTGCAGACAAAGCTAGAGAATGAAGTATGCAATGAAACTGTTTTTTAAAAAACCCAACCCAGATAGTTAATTTGTGGGTAATGTCTTCATGCTTTTGAGTAAGAATGAAAATAACATGGAAAAAAATCATGCTACATATCTGCAGAAAACTTTATTTTTCACTTCCTCAGTGAAAGAAGCTTTCCTGTTTTTCCTTACTATGGAGATCACTGGCAGCTCAAGAAATGTCTCTTCATCATACAGTTTGAAAAATTCATGAATTATTCTAATCATTGCAGTTGATTAAACAGGTAGGGGTCCTTTTTGATTCTTCATTTACCACATTTTTCCTCCTTCCTGATAGTTCTGCACAGCTGGAGATTTTCAGCCCTATTGTAGCTGCCTCATCTTAGTAAAGTTCTTTTGGCATGCTAATTAATCTCCTTTCTAATGTTTACTCTCCCTGACCACAAGCCATTGTCTGCTTTTACATCTTATTTTGAAGAGACAAGGTTCTTAAAATTCTTGAATGTCTCTCTTAACAATAGCTCTAGCCTATACATAACGTGGCAGGCAAGAAGATGATTTAATGACAAATAAAATTCTAATATTAAGACTTTTTCATTTTTTCAACATTCTGTGCGACTCTGCTTTCTTTCTTTGTGTGTGTGCAAAAGTGAGTTTAGATTTTTTTATTTTACCAAAATACTAATAAATTACAAAGTTTACTCAAAGCATTAAACTGGGATCTGAGGAGTATCAGTATGAAGATTCATTGATACAATGATAATTAAAAAGCAAATGACAAGTTTGTTTCATTGTCATGTTAAATTTTATAGCAAAGTGTAAGTATTAAAGGAATCTCTTACAACGGAGGTGGAATCTCACCAACTTTCACAGTCAGGTAACAAACCACATCTATTCTTTGGCTCTGTTTCTATACCTACATAAGTAATTTCAGAATGAATGGTTTTACTTTATTGGCATATTTTTCTTCTTCAGAATCACACCTTCTCTTGGAGCCAAGTCCATTTCTAATCAAATATGTAATTTGTCAAGAGTACACATTTGTGCCCATTACATTAATTTGGTTTGGGCTTGTAGGCCCTATTTCACATGCTGCATATCTTCTTACCTTGTTACCAAATAATCTCTTCCTCATCCTCTCACTTTAGTTGACTGCTTTGGCTGTGTTTTTAACTTAATAAATAATCACATGCTATCTATTTCAGATGGGGAAAATTGATGTGGAACAAGAAGAGCACAACACAACGCTTCTGTAAAGTACAGTTGGTCTTCCAGATTACTGGGGTTGATGAAGCTATTGGGAGTAGATCGGTACAAATTTGTAAATTATTGCAGTGCCTAGTCAAATCTTTCTATACTGAGCTGGTCATTTGCTCATTTTGAATTGGCAGCAGTGTCTCAAAATTGGCATCTTGTCTTAATCCGGACATCTAGGAACTAAATATTTTACTATATGGTCATTCTTGTTACTATTTCAATTTTTTCAGCACCTTCGATACATCAAAAATCAGAAACAAGGTTGCAAAGGGGGAAAAAAAAAGACAGAAAACGCAGTTAAGGAACTGAGGAAAGGATCTCCAGTTCCATGGTATTTCAGTTAACAGATCATCCAGTTAAACAGCTAAAACGTTTCTCCAAAACATTTTTTTTTTCCTGTCAGATGCTAATTCTGCTTATACAGTGCAGTGGCCATTTTCATATAGCAAAATAATAATTAATCACTTTATTCAACTAAACGGAAAGATTGCATTTTATCAGAAAGTAAATGAACAGTAAGTTTCCAGGTTGGTCAGAATTAATTTGCTGCAATTTGTAGTTGCTGTATTTCAAAGACTGAGTTCTTCAGACTCCCAGTCTCTGTGGGCCAGATGTGTGTCTAAACCTCAAAGGAGAGCGCAGTGAATTGTAGATGATGGCTTTTTGCCACAGAGCCTGATCAGAGACATGGAAATTTCTAACCATCTAGATTCTTAGACCACTGGAGAGAATAGGAACACAAAATATTTAGGCAATAAAGAAGTAATTTAGAGTAGATGCAATTTAACTGATTCAAATTCTGAATATTCAGATTAAATTAAAATTAGTGTTTCATTTCAGGACAAACAAAACACTGAACTTAAAAGAAAAAGCCATTTTTAAAGTTTGCATTCCACAAAAAGTTTTAGGACATTGACTTTTTGTCTAGACTTGACATAAAATAAAATGTGAAAGGAGTGAAATTTTTTACACACAGTGAGGAGTCTGGAAAGCAGTTTATAAATCTGTTGGAAACTTGCATGCCCTTTAGATAATGATGATTTTCCTTTAGGATGATCTGGCTCAAAAGGGCACAAGATACCACTGGGAAAATTACTGCAAATCCAATCTCAAATCTAAATCCTTCTGAGACAGCAGTTTTTCCACACTCTTAGCAAACCATTTCTTCCCAACATGGACCCATACTATACCAAAGAGCTGTGCATATAGAGGCAGGCCGGGGAAGATGATGTCCGACCTGTGTGCCTCTCCACACACGTTGATGAGCACAGACATTTAGAAGTCTGTAAATTATCCAGGTTTTAATCCAGCTACTTTGACTATACTAGTCAGGTCACAGGTCACTTCTACTGAAGTTTTCTGGTCCCAGATGGGGATCACGTGTTTTTACACAGCGTATTTTGGTATTCTATAGTGCCTCTACAAACAGCAGTGAAGATGTTAGCATCAGGTTGAAGTTAACCCACTGAGCTACACTCTAGATTCAACAGATGGAACCCCACCAGCAGATCTCAGTTCCTCCACAGACTCCTATACATCTCAACAGAAACACAGAAATTTATTCGCCCAGCTGATGAAACGTCATTCTTCCCTTTCTCTCACCTCACATGTGGCTAGGCTGTATACCAGACCGTAAGTTGACCTGCAATTAACAGTTCTTTAAAGAGTCCTTTCTTTGATACTTTATCAGCTTAAAACACTAAGTGCTCTACTGTTTCCCAGTTTAATAAAGTAATGGTATGTTAATACACAACATAAAACTTCCAATTTTTAAAAGTATTTTAAAGATCATGATTTTTCTATATCTATGTCACCATAATCAGTTATTATAATATATCCTTATATTAACATGTGTTACACCAATTATAAAGCTACTAATTGATGAGAGTACAACAGGAAGCAAGTCTGATCTCTCACTACTATGTGTCTTGGGATTTTATTCTTTTTTCCTGTTTTGTGGGGTTTTTCCCCCCTCCAGTTCAGTGCAGGCCACATAACTTGCCTGTATCATAGAATAAAACCAATAACCTAGAGTGCCTCTTCCAAGCTCCAGCATGCGTCACAAGAAGGCTGCTTGTGTTTCAGAGAAACTTCTTAAATCCAACGCAGTCTCTCCAAATACCAAAACTAAGTTATCGCTGAAACATGAGAGAGAGAAAGAAAAAGTCCTTCTAGGATTTTTTATTTGTACAAGCACAGCTCTGTATATAAGAATTTAATTTTCACATGCCATTCCAATTCATACACTCAATAGCAAAAAGGAGAGTTTAGAACATAAGAGGTGGTAATTGCCAGCACCTTTGAGAATCCAAACCCCAAACTATCAACACCTTTTGAAGGAGGAATTACATTGCATTCATTAGAGTATACAAATGCAGACAAATTTTAAGAAATCCATGTCCCAGTTTTCCAAAATACTGCACAGCATCTAACCTTGTCTTTACCAGGACTCAAAGAATCATCTGTTCCTAATAAGAGGGTCTCCCTCAAATAATTTTCATTTACAGAATAGGAACAGTTTTAGCCACATGACAGAAGACTTCCTTTTAATCAAGGATGAGGAACATCCCCATTCTTCACTACTCCATCACGTTTTGTATTTCTGACCACATATCAGAGTCATAATGCCAGCGTGACTGAATCCTTACTTTTTTGAGACTCACAATGAAAAAAAAAACCCAAACATTTTCCTCTAAAGTGCTCCTGGAAGAGGAAAGGAATCCTGCACTAAGAGAAGCTTGAATGCCAGCAGTGAATGACACCGAGCTTTCTGATTTTTGACATTGACCTGTAACTGTCTCAGTAGTATGAAAATTAGCTCCACAATCTGTGCATAGACATTTGTTCTCAGACCAAAACAGAAGCTATGGTGATAGGTAATAGTTTGACAGGCACGACACAGACGTTTTTAGACTGTCATTGAACTTGTGCACATGAAATGTTCGTCTTGATGCCTCCTCTCAGAAATTGTTCTAAAAATGGTGCACAGAATTAGAAAGACAGAGGCAAATTATAACTGCCATGTAGAACATCCGACAAATAGAGTGCATTGATCGATATATACTAGGTCACATTATATATGCCAGAACTCTGCTCTTATCACTGAAGACTTGAAATTATGTTTGAAACTGATTATCCCTGATCCCAGCCCATGTCCTAGGCCAGAGGATATAAGACAGTCAGTTATAGACCATGCAATTAATGCTTTTATCTTAATAACAAACTCGGTATTTAAAATACAATCGTCCTTTCCGTAACTTGTTCACTGTGTTTTTCCCAATGTGAAAGAGGTTGTATATATTGAATAAGGTGCCATTGTTCTAATTCTTTGGAGGCTTTTTTTTAAGACGCTATAGCAAACCAAACTGACAATGCTGAAATGAAGGAGTTTTTACTTATATTGTTTCATGTTTTAGAATGCCACAACACAGACACCTTTTTTAATTTTTTTTTTTCCAATGACACGTTTTCCCCTTCCTTTTCGTTTCTCCATTTCCCTGCTCCTATTCAGATCACTTACAATCTGCTTTCTGCAGGTGGAAATTAAGTTGTTTTGTCCTATATATAGTGCCACTGTACTTGCAGGGAATCAAATACATGCTAGGGTTAAAGGTCTGAAGATTGCTGACAGTTAACAATTTACACACACTGAACATTCGGAAAGCTTTTATCTTTTGTTCCTTTAATTCAGAGAGTATTAAATTGTAAATTTATTCAAAAGTATGTGGATAATGAGTAGACAAGTATTAACTGTTAAGTTAATGATTACAAACTGACAACGAAGATTAAGAACATGACAGTCTTATGAGAATATCTTTGCCTTACAAGCATGAATCAGATATTTAATAATAATCTTCATGAACTGACACAAATCAAGGTGAATACATTAAACATCCCAGTTCCTCAAGATACAGCCATCAGTCAAAAAGATACAGTCATAAAGTCAAAAAAGCAACCAACATTTCTGAACTATTTTTTAAATTTAGTCAAAGATTCACAAATTCAAGAAATTGAACAAAAGGCTAATTACCAAATTATTCTTACCTTTCAGCATTTACCTCTAGAAACATAGAAAAGTCTTTAAACAGACCCATGTGCATGTTCTTAACATCTGAGAAAAACAGGTTAGCGGAATGTGCTGTCTGTGCCTTTTCCTAATGTACTTAGGAGAGGAGTGCCCCCTAGTGATAACTGAAAATCAATCTTGGTTTTTTGAACATCAGTCAAGATGTGTTTTAGAGATAAGTTTTTACAATTTCTGTACGTGCACACTGTCCTAGCAATAATTTTCCCATTCCTTCATGTATTTTTAATATCTTAAAATGATAATATTTTAAATTTTTTTTACATTATTTATTTAGATTAAATGAATATTACTTGGCAACGCGATTGTTTCTTTGTTCCTTACACTATAGCGAATCAGACCTATAAAAAATCCTTGATCGTGGAAATTTTGCTTGCAGACACTAGAACTCATGCCTTCACAGTTCTCCTGAGCTGTTCTGGCACCCCAGCGTTATTGCACATGAGGTTTAGGACTGCTGTTCTTTGAGAAACTAATGCAAGAGCATCAGTAAGAGCTACGCACCCTTGTGATTCATATAGCAACTAGCATTTTAATGTCAACAGAAGTTATGTGTGTAGATCTGTCTTTGGAATCATTTGTATTTCTTCCCAGCATGTCATTTCCCTGCTCCAGCACTGCAGGGAGAAGTCAGTGCTATCCCATTGCAATAACACTATGCTAGACATGCAAGTGGCATAGCCTTCTTTGCAGATGCATGGTTCCTTAGAAGGCAAGAGAAGCTGGAATTCAAGTACTGTGACATAAGCAGCTCATCTTCCTAGGGTGTTTGAAAAGCATCTGCAATTGTTCCATGGATACCGAGAAATCTGCCAATTTTTCAAAGTGCAAGCCCGTCACAGCTTAATAGATCTCTGTACGTGTGCACAGTAAACCAGATTATGTGGCATTGGAGAAATCATCAGACACTACTGCTGCTGTTGGCAATTTCATGCACAATGGCTGAACATTTTTTACTAGTGTTTCCTACAGATAATATATTGCAAATATTAATATTTAAGCAAAACCAAATGCATTGTTCATCTTAAATCCATTTTCGGGAAAGACAAAAGAAAAATGCATGTGCAGGTCATAGTTCTGACACAGCAAAGGAGGCAAGCTCAAAAGAAAAGCTTCCTGGAGAGAATAGCCCAGCCTAGAGATGTAATGGGAAGTGCAACAGGGTAGTATGTCAGTTTTAGGCAGCACACACAAATGCTGAAGAAGTACCCACGAAACCTCCACATCTGTGGAGATATTTATACTTCCTAGGCAGCTCAGTGTATTTCAAAGCAGCAAAGCCATCCACCCAAGCTTGGACAAGAGTCAGATCGCTATCTCTGCCGCTTAAAAGACAGTGCTAACGCTCAGATACAGGAAAAGGTTAAGCAGGAAGCTCACACTCAACTTCTTTTAAAATGCACAGTTTAATTGTGACTACTCTTTATCAGCTTCGAATGTTGTCGTGAGTGTGCTCAGGTTTTGTTAAAATGTTCACACATCCTTCTCATCATAGACTGCATCAGAGCCCTAATTTAAAACGGGCTTTTGCAGATTATTTACTAGGTTTACTTGGGCCAGCTACGGCAAACAATTACAGTAATTACCCACCTTTGACTCTGCTGGAGTGACATCACAGTATATGATGGATGCCTGGCAATAAGGCAATCGTTCAAGTCTCCCTCAGCCAAGCACACCAAATGAAAAGCTTTTGTAACTACTTCTGTCCAGCTGGTGAAGGAAGAGCTTGCTTTCAGCTGTTTCTTTCCCACTTCATATATTCTTCCCACTTAACATTTTCAATTTTTTCTAGTGTCATATTCCAGAACTGGGGACCAGCAAGCATATTCCGTAAAAACAGTGGTACTGTAAGAGAAATCTCCCAGTGATTCACTAGTACTCCCAAAGATACTTTGTTTACACAAACAGCATTAGGGAATGACATGTTGAGGCTATCCCGTTCTGCTATCTTGGGACCTGTTCTCTCTGCTGTTCAGATTCACCGTTCTGCATCCCCATCTGCATAACTATCATCCCTTTTGTAAACCACTTGCGCACTGACACCTATCAGTAGGGAGCTGCATGTTTCCTCCAGACTTTCAAAGAAGGTCTCGTATTTTAGTGTTCCCATGCTGAGAGCCTCAGATGAGGCAAGCTCGCTACCTGGAAATTCTGTGCACACACTGTTAGTCGTATTCTATCTGTTTCAAAATACAGTCAAGCTGTTTTTCAGAAATTTAGAAGCACTGGTTTATAGCTGGCAATTATGTGCCACATCCTGAAACAATTGGGTGTTTCCATTGCCTTCAAGTTTTTCATTTTCAAGGTAACACATAGTGTTGCATAAGTGAAATGCTACAGAAACCATGCATGTTTGTCCTAAAACAGGGACAGGAACGCTGTTGCCTGTACAGGGTCTACATCTGAGAGAAGAGTGAGAGCAAAGAGCAATCTTGGAGGACCAGGAGAAGGCCCAGATGATATGGGATAAGGTCATAACAAGTAAAGGCATTGTGTCTCTTTGGATTTGAATGCACAAAATTCTCCAAGTGAAGTGTTTCTACTGCACAACAACCTAGGTGAAGGCATGGGAGCCACAGGAATATCTGCCCATCTACTGACAGAACTTCTCTTAACAAGAACATTTTCAACAAGAACAGAAATCAATTATAGCATCTAGGGCAGCACATGCAGGTGTTACACGTTTACTGACAGAATGCTCCAGTGGAGACACCTGGGATATCTTCCCTGATTTCTGTTTGGTTTTCCCTGGCTGAAGGAAGCAGGTTTTGACACACATAATAGCAAGCTTATACGTACTACCTTCTGTGGTATTGCATGCGTTTTTTTAAAAGAAAAACTATGAACTTATCACAAGAAGCACTTAGTATGACATAGACTTAGCTTAAATGCGAAATGACAGTCTAAAGCAATTTCTATTCATTCTCCTTCTATTAGCACTCTGCCCTTCAGGCTGCCAGAAGAGTATGAGGCTTTTAGAAGTGTATCTTAATGGCAGAAAGACTCCTACCTGCCCATCAGTTTCCTGCACTAGATAAAGTCATACTTTTCCCAGCTATTCAGTGGCCTTATTATCAGGGCACACCTTTCCCAAGCACCACTGGACAGTAGTATGGTGCAAAAAGAGGCAACACGTCCTTCCCCACTACCTCCCCTTCTTTGCCTCAAGAACAGCATGCTGCACAAAGCCTCTGAGATTGCAATAAAACATTCAACACGTTTGAGTGGTCGTCAAGAAACAACTCTTCCTTCAAAGCATTCACAAAATGCAAAAAATTACTACAAGCGTGCTTTTTTTTTTTGCTACATGAAGTATTCCAAATTTTGCCTTTAGAGACATACATAACATTTTCAAGAAGCTCCAGTAAATTGTTTTTAAAATAGATGTGATACTGCAAACACAATACTATTTTTAAAATATGTATTTTTAACCCTATATTTTTTTCTTTCTTGCCAGTAAAAACCACCAAACAACCAAAACATGAGAGTTCAAATGAGAAATGCTAACTTCAGCTTCTGCCTATTCTAGATGTAGTATTAGGACATAAATAGTAGGCCATCACCTCAGGTCATAACACAGCTACTAAAACAGAGTCCATAACAGACTGAGTTTATCTTGTAGAAAGCCACTTGTAATGCAATTGGATTGAGGGGCCTGGGTTTCTCCACTGAGGCACAGCAAAGCGTGGCCTCTTGTTGAACTTCTGTCCACAGCTATTGGCCCCAAGCAACTTGTGGAGAGTGGGAAAAAAACCAGCAGCAGTACTAGTCTGTGTTTTCTCTCCCAGAGAAGCTGTGCTTCAGCATCCCACCTAATGCAGTCTTTGTTGATTGAACTTTAAGAACGTTCCTTGCAAATGAACATCAACAAAACTACGCAGGCCATAATAATTTGGAGCAATAAGACCTTATCTCAGCCAGGTTTCTTGAAGTGAAGTAGGTGACAAGGACTTTTGCAAAAATACTGGAGTGTGTTTGTACCAAAACACCAGATCTTCAGAACTTCCCAGCAATCAAGACTTACGGTTTAACTGATGTTTCCAAATTTGACCTAGCAGAACTGGAAGACGGCAAATCTCCAGAAGTACTCATCCACTGCAAGAGCACTGAGCCTTCACTCCATTAGCATCTCTATATTCAGTTTCAGCTTGGCCTTCAGTAGTTTCTTGCCCCTGACTGTCCAATACGGTGTGTCACCTCAAGACTGTAAAAAAGGGACAAAAAGATACCTTACAAAATTACATCAACTCAGAAAAAGGCTACACTCTCTTATTTTTAATGATTACTCATCGTTTCATCTTTCGTCATTCTCTCTCTTTCCTTTGCTATTGGCTTGCTTGCTTTTTCCTTCCTCTGAGAAACCCTCATTTTATGATGAAGGAATTCCAATTCTACCATCCAGTTAAGGAAGATTTCCTTTCATAGACTGTCCCATGTATGCCATTGCTTGAGATAATGGAGTCATCTGTAAGGCAAGGACAATGTAAGCTACCTTCTTGAAGAGAAGCAGGGCAGAGATGGAAGAAGAGAAATCGGAAAGCTGTCAGCAGAAATGAGACATCTGATTCTCTTTTACTTACTGTAACTGGAAAAAAATTACTTAGTCAAATGGTGAGAGACTGAAACAGCATTACATTGTGCAATAACTGAATTTAATGACAATTTTCATTGTCTGTGTTTTTCTGTGCAGTGTTTGGAAATGGCTTCAAGCTAGCATAAACATGGTTAAGGAGTTTGATTTCCTAGTTTGGTTAAATTTCCTCCTTCATGTCAGTATTTCATATTTCAAAACACGTTGTGACATCTATATTAACAATGTGTAAACTTATCCCATAGCCAAGTATGGCTTTAGATGTTCCAAATTTGAAACTCACTATGAAGTCAATAATGTACATACAAACTGTGCATATTATTAAAAAGATGCTCAGGTTTTCCAGACAGTAGCAATGCTACTAAAATTCATGCTGCATGTTTTTCCTTGTCAAAAAAGACTTTTAAAAAAAACCAAAAGTTTTTAGCATAAAGTCAGTGGGATCTCATGATATACAAGTAAGTTTTTTTTCATAACACTGTAACACTTCTTAATCTTTTTAAATCTATTGTTTGCCTATCTGTTTCGCTGATAATCTTGTCACGTTAAGTAGAAAAAAAAGTCTAACTTAGGGTTGAGAACTAGGCATATGTTTTCTTATTTACACACTGGTAAAAGCTGGAAAATGTAATGATATGATTTGTCCATTCATCCAACCTGTTGTATGATTAGACACTTCATGAACATTACTAGGTCAGTTACACCCTCCGGTATTTTTTTTTGTTGTTCCACTTCCAGGGGAATGTTTATGTGAGCAGCTACTTTTATAAGTACAGTCACTGGAAAACTCACGAGTTCATTTCCATGGTAACAACCACCTCTTCACTGGAATTACCAGTTAGTTTGAAGAGTCACATATATCTATTTTCTCCTTCACCAATTTTCCACATACATGTAAATCAGGTGGAGGTATGAGAGCACATAAAGTTGTTTTATTAGAATTAATCTGTGTTGATATTGCAGTGGAATGGAATTAATATACAATGATATTTTGAAAGACAACTGGTAGGCAAGAGTAGCAGTAATTTAAATTTAAATTCTATTACTAAGGCTATTTAATTTCTGACTAAGATATTTATTACTAGAGGATGCTTTCATGGTAATAGTCTTTTTGTGATTATTATTTGTTCTGGGAAGACTAGTTCATTACCCTATTTAGTACTGGAAAAATGAATCAAATATTTCTAAATTAGCGGGCATACACTGACAGATAATTCACACACAAACTATCAGAACGGGATATTTTATTTGCTTTTTCTTTTTCTTAAGAATCTAGGTTTTTAAATTTAAAACCTCTTATAAAAGACTTTTAAAGACTATATTAATCTCCAAATGTCTACTAACCCTGGAGCAAGGCTTCTGTTTTTAAGAGAGCACACTATTATTTCTCTTTTATGCCATATTTTCTTATTAGCCACAGTATTTCACTTCCTTCTCTGTCCTTCTCTTTCAAGTTTTACACAGGCAGTGGCTGGCAGTGTGCAACACAACATCCCTTCCTGGACAGGTAGACCAAGGAAAACATAATAATGCGTTTCAGTTCTCCGTCCACAACGCACACATCATCACTCCAATTCAAGTTAGAACTTTTCATTATGACTTTAGTGGGCATCATTTGGAAACTGATTAACTACTAGTTAAAGGATACCCTTTCAAGGCAGTTTGTTCAGCTGATTCCTTAAATTACATTCAATACATTAATTTTGTATTCTGCTATTTACGTCTTGCAATTTTTCAGTAATGTTACAACAGGCTAGAACTGTCAACCAACCTCCAGCACTTAATATACTTTTTGACTCCTATAATTTTTTAAAGTACTGTTGGGAAAACCAAAAACCTTTTAATTTTCAATGTAATCTTTTAGACTATTTTTTGATAAAGACAGTTTAATGTTAACAAATTTAAGTTTTTCCTTTTAAAAATGGTAGTGCAAAAGACTGTCATTTAGAGACTTATTTTTTCTTACTTCAATCACCTCTGACCTTGCATTCCTATAGAAGATATTTGTAAAAATACCAGGGTCAGTTCCAAAGTGAGATGTTTATTAAGCATTAATTTCACTTGTACTTTTTAATAAGGTATATGTCTTCTGATACTCCATGTATACATTTAATCCTTAGGTATACATAACAAAAGGGACTTTTGAAAGCTCGTGAAAGCCAAAATGTGAATTATTCTAGAATTCCGTATCAACTCAGAAGAGATGATGAAGGAGAAAGGCAGGACATAATCCAGAGTTAAAACTTATTTCAGTTAATAAAATGACAGAAACTCAATTAGAATGACAGAAAACCCAACCACTGCCACAAGATCAACTGAAAGGACTCCAACCAGTCAGAATTGCTATGAAAAAGGGAATACTTTGTCAGTCTTAAAATATGGATTGTTAGCAAAAGTGAATTTATAAAATATGAGTGCGAGAGAGTAACTAAAGTAAGCAAGAAAAATAAAGTTTAATCAATATATTTTCGTCTGCAATAGGCTCCTTGAAAAACGTTATTGCATGTTGAGTATTTGAAGTACTTAATGAAACGTTCAGAACGTGCACAACATCAAAGGAGGTAGCCTTCCCTACAACAAAAACAAATCAGAGAGAGAAGTGAAAATACTTCTGTGCAAACGAACTCTTAGGATGAAAAATGGGGCAGCTGCATAAAGAAACAGCACCACTTGGGAGAGTATCAGAATATTCTGAGAAAGTTAAAAAAAGCTTCAGCTTATTATCTCATAGTACAAGCATATGCTCTCAGATTTTTCCCCACAAGTTCTGGGGGATATAAGTCAGATTTTAATTCATGCTGCTATAGTTAAACTGTTTGGTTTATTGTTATGCAAGCTGTAATGATGTCCTATGGTCCAATCAATTCTAGCATTGCTCTATGACATATTTCTTCCTGCAACTGAATGGCCACTAGCTCAACTCAAAATGGATTTTCCAGAGCAGAGAGAGTGTATAGCAAACAACAAATACCGTTATATGATGCACAACTGGAAAACTCCTTTTGAGATAGTTCTTGGAACACCTGGTGAGTAGCTTATAGTCACTGAAAGTCTGAAGGAGAAAGCATGTGGAATTTTTCACCAAGGCAAACAAGTATTAAGTTTAGCCAAACAGAACAAACTAGCAGTTAGATCAGTAAATCACTTTGAATGGGTCCACCCAAAATGTGGGGTCAGGCTACATCCAAAGCAATTCACTTTTCTTCCGGGAACTAGAAGGCAGCTAGGGAAATAACTATGATTTGCAGAGTAAATAGTCCCATCTTTCTCAATTCATAATAGAATTTAAGCTAACAACTCGATCCTAAAGGTTTTGTTTAATAAATAGTTGTGGAATGATGTTCTATACAGGGATGGTTGTCACAAGGTTTGGAAACACAAGTCTGAAAAGAAGTTTTATGCAGCACTTTCCAATTCGGACAGCTACCCTGCTATGTGCACCATTGCTTTATAAGCTGTAATATTCTGAATTTATTTTCTTTCTTCTTTTTTACGGCTTATTTTTGTTTGGTTTAGTTCCTTTCTTACAAGAGAACAATAAGCAGTTAATAGCACATAGAGGTTTTAATGATTTAATCTTTTTTTACTTTGTCTTGCTCTACTTGCGACTTCATTTCACTCATGATTCTAATATCCATATGCTACTGTAAATCTAAGCAGAAGTGACTCCAACTGACTCAGTGACGCTATGCGTGCTTTAGACTGATCTACTCGACAGATGAATGACATCTGCGGTTCCATGGGTTTCAGGTCCTAGCTCTCTATTTTAAGTACCTGAAATTAGCAAATCTCTCTCTTTGCCCATGAGCTAACTGCATCTAACACACAGCACTGATGATGGTTTACAATCATCATTTACCCTTACATAGTTAATATCCATATTTTTTAATATCCATGTTTTAAGCCAGTAAAACATCTTTTTTTACAAATCTTCAATGGAAGGCTACACTGATGGGGCGTGGGAAGTTACTTTCAGGAAGAAAAAAAAATCTATATTTAACAAGGTGAAATTAAACTTCTAAATTATTATTCATTAGCTCAAGAATAGCCAATTAGAAACAGCCGAACAATTAATGTTACTCCCTGACACAAAAATTACCTATAAAGACGTTATAGCAGTGACCTCACTTGTGAAAGCTAAGAACTTTTAAAAATATAGAATACATTGACATTGATATTTCTAAAACTATATTCATACAGATTTCATCTGAAGTCTTTAACAGCCATTCATTAACTTTATTATGTAGCTCTATACAAATGAAATTGTCCTGAATTTCATGTTACATACACACCAGTGAATCAGGACTGAAAGTGAAAATCCAAAATTCAAAGTGAAAACGTCATAACACTCAGACTTACGCAGTTTGTTCTACTCTTCTGACTGGGACGTTAATTTAACAGGCTTTGTTGTTTAGTGTCATTTTTTTGTCACTTTGCCTTTTTTTTATGGTCTTTTCCTGTTTTAAAAGAGAACTCATATTCCTCATTTATTTAACAATTGAAGCACTATTATTTATTGAATGACAAGCATGCCTGGAAGCAAGCGTGACTATGGGAATCACAGGCAGAGCTGACATATCAGTAAAAGCAGCACAGGTCCTTTGAACACCAGGAACTGTTCTTGTGATGTGCTGATATTTCCCTGTTCTGGTGTCTGATCTGTTTCTTTGGTTGGTTGTTTTTTTCCTCTCTCTCCATGGCAAAAATTGCTTTTTCTTTTCTCTGCTGGCTTCTGTGACTCAGGGGTGTTAACTGAGCCTTTGCACAGAAGAGAGTGTGCGTTTGACATCAACGATCCTATTTAGTCTTCTACTCCATGTGAGTCGGGTTATTTCTTGCTATTGTGTATGTTAGAGGGAGATAAGAGACTCTTGGATGATGTGGAGACAAGATACAGGAGTTTTTACTGTTGTTAGATGCTTCTGGAGGTGGCAAGGGAATCAGAGAAAAGAGGAAGGGTTTTAAAGCCATCAAGTATAACTGAATGATTCCTGAGTAAAGTTAATTAAAAGATAATTTAAAGGGGGGTGGGGGAGAATAGTGTTTATTAGACTATGCCATGATTAGGAAAAGTACCTGATTTGAAACCTGAAGCCTGTAACTTAACGAGCCTCACTGACAACATGGAAGGAAGCCTTCTCCTTTCTTCTCTGCATCTAGAAACTGGAGAGAACAAGAAGGATGCATATGGACCTACACAAAATACCTGCTGGCTCACAGAAGTTGCAACGATGTTGTCACCTGGGGCAGTGGCCCTTAGCACTGATCACTGTCAGAATAATGTCAAAATTATAAATTAGTCCTGACTGCTCCCTTTACTGAAAGGAAAGCATCCAAGAAAAGTGTGTGCAGCCAATAACAACTGGAGCTTTTAAAACAAAAGGGTTTTTGTATTCCCATCTAAATATCAGACTGGGGTGTGTGTGTGTGTGTGTGTGTATATGTATGCGCTCTGTGCTAAAGGCAGAAGTCTACTGCTGCCTTTTCAGCTAAGTATCCAGTTGTGGACTGTTGTGGAGCACAGACTCCTGGTGAAGGAGGGAATGGCACACAATTGCAGTGGCTTTGGACTGCTTCGAGACAAAGGTAATAAATCCATAAACTTACGAATTTTCCAACAATATTAGAGAATGTCTTAGAAGTGACACTCTGGCTGTGGTAATGAATGGAAACTGAAAAAAACTAGCACGTTTAAGGATGTGTCCAGAAGGGACAGGTAACAGATTCCTGATAGAGTTCTTAAAAGACCTAACTATTAATATAGATAAGGGAACTAAGAAAAATAGTCTTTGAAATATTCAGGTAGTCTTTCAGCACCTCCTTCTACCATCAAAAGGAGAAATAGTTGGGGCAGAGTCACTGTGAGTAATACGTAACAGTCACTGGGCAGAAAGGCAAGCCAAAGTTGCAAAGGTGAAGTCCTGATAGTTCCACACTTACAGCTGAACAGTGAAATATTTCTGTACTCACCCAGGCTCGATGACAGTGTTGTAATGTGTACTGCTTCTGTCACTCTGCTGAGGTATCTGCCTCAGCCCACTGTCTAATACTTAGAAGGCACTGGTGCATTTGCTTAATTAAAATTGCATATGGCTCTCCATCATCTACGTTTATATTATCTGCAAAGAATTTATCCCAGAAGTTGCCATAAAATTTGCTTTATCATGGCTTGCAGTTTTCCATCACTGAAGGGAAAGGTTTTGAACCATAATCCTGAAATACAAGTTTCCTCTCATTTCCTCAGGGGTTTTGTTGGTATTTAATTCTCCAATTATTTTAAATTTTATTTTAAAACGCTTTAATAATTTGTCCAGTAGGTGTAATTCTACCCAAATTATTTCCACTTCTGTGATTTATTTCTAGATAGTTAGAGAGTGATTTGGTATCTACTACTTGAATTAATTACATAGATTAAGAGATTCTCTCTTTTATCAGTGATGATCAAGCATTCAAAGACAGGTGAAAGTCTTAACTCTGGATTGGATTACATTGGATTAGATTCAGTTCTGAATTTCTAAAATGTACAAGGATGTTTGGACCGCTGGTTTTATTCTAAACATTTGTAATTTAAAGACATCAAAGGTTATCTATTAGATATGCCATCTACAAGGTTTCTTTAACTAATATACACCATCTCCCAAATGCTGGAGGAAAAATGAATGCATACCCGTCTCCCTCATCCTCATGCACAGACACACAACCTTACTTACACATCTTTTATGTGCATAAATGCTAATATAGCTTTCCCCCATTTTTTCTGAAGAAGGAACTTAATAACTTTAGCCCATAGAGGGAAAAAGAAATAATATTTGTTTGTCAAATAAATTAAAGAATCTCCATTGACCCTCATACACAAAAACAACTAGCTTCAAGTCTCCTCGCTTTCCCAGCTTCCCTATGTTAATCATTCATGTCAAGCACTGCACTCCTCTTACCTGCTTCCATTCCTTGGAGAGCAGTTCATACATCATTCACTCCCATTCAGCAATATGTTATTCTCTCGAGAAAGACAACTTCTCATTTAATCCAGTTCACCTACTAAAAAGGCTGAAAAACACTGTATAACCCTTGCGGAGTTTATACAGTGGGAAGACCTACTCTTTCATGCAGCACAATATCCTGAAGTACTAAACAACTAAAAGGTAATTGGAGGAAGAAATATAAATGGATGGAGAAGACATGAAGCTCTCCCTTATCTACTTCCTGCAGGCATTAGGAAGGGAAAAAGATGGTCTTTCACTTTTTATTGCTGAATTTGGAAGACGTGGTTCTAAATGAGCTGCTTTTGCTCCCTGTTGCTTTATGTAACAGATAGGGAAATTTTAATGGACTTACTGATGATGTCCCAAATTTGTTTAGTCTCCTAGTGATCCAGAGGAATGTATTTCCAAGCTGTTGAGATAGCTTAAAAATCAATTTTGATAACTCTGTAAGCTCTAGCAGTGTTTGATGAGTTCTTATTTGCTCTCCTAAACCAGCTGAGAAACAGGTAGGACAGCAAGCTTTTTCCCATCTGAGTAGGGAAGGAAAAATTTCTAACCAAAATGCTTTCATTTGCAAATTTCTTCTTTATTTCCTGTAGCATCTGTCTAGAATCAAGCACGACCATTTAGAAAGCATGGGGCATGGTTCAGGGAACAAATGGTGCATTCAGAAATCACATTCATACTCTTCTCGACTTCTTTTGTGTCAGAAACTGTTACTACACCCTTGGTATCGACACCCAACTTGACGGCAGATGAATACTGCCAACAGTGTGGCAGCATCAGATGCATCACTTGCAGCTATTTCGGGAGTCACCAACACTACTAAAACAATGAAGGAAAAAATAGTAATGTTAACTGTCTAACTTAAAGCAAGTTACTGGTACCTCAAATGCTGAATACAGTTATGGAAAAAAGCTCACAGAGCAATAAGGATATCTCTTATGCATAGCGGCATCTTAAAGAAAGAATGAGTTCTTAAGAACCCAAAGACTAATAAAACGGGAAAAGCTTAATCTTTCTACCCTCTTCCTATGCACTTTTGCAGGAGTGAAGGAGGTTTCACTTTGCCTTCACTTAAAACTACATCCTGATATAAATTCTGTATCACTGTGGAAAGTACTGGTGATAAATCAGGCAGCCTATAGTGTGCAGGGGATACGGTTCTCTAGATAGAAGTTCCTCAAAGGCAACAGCAAATCTGGCTCCATATAAATATAAAAAAATATAATTAAAAGATATTTTCTCTTAGTCCAGATATTTCTAATCTTAAATCTGTAGCTGACTTGTTTTATGAATCACCTTACTAATACACCATGGGAACCCACAGACAGCAAAATTACAGAGCTGTCAAACTCTTCTGATGATTAGTACTTTGCAGAGCTCTAAACTCTTAGATTACATCTCCAGAGGTCTTGCTACATGAAATTTCAGTACAAATAGCTGGTTTCTTCAAAATTATTTCTTGGATTCTTCAGGGATATATTATCATATCAGCTTTAAGTCACTGTAAACATCTTGAGACCTTCTTTCTGAAGGAGGAAACTTACTCTGTTCTCAGAAAAGTGCCCTTCAAATATAAAACGAGGTGGGTTACTATGGTCACACTAACATTTAAATATACCAGTTGGCAGAACTGTTTCCATGTATAACTGCTTACATTTAATATCTGACAATAAAAATGAAAGTATAAAAAAGATCCCATTCTGCACGTTCTGTGTTTTTAAAGTGTTGAACAAAACCAAGAGCTTATAGCAGAGTTTGGTAAGACTTTAACCACAAGCCATTTTTTTCCTTTGCACATTAAAAGGTATAGAGTACAAAGAATCTCCTGTCATGATTGTTACATGGCACCGTTGATAAATTTCTTTGCTCAGCAAGAAAATTTATCAGGCTTGATGAAAAGTACGCAGTCATTATCCTGAACCGCATTTATCATTATCGTAATTTTAAACTTCCCGGTTTTCCTTGTTAAGGTCTGTTTTCTTCAAAGCCTCCTGTTGCTGCTCATTTCCTCACCCTACTGCTGAAATCTATTTCCAGGCAGGGAACATCACAGTTATAAAAATCTCAAGAGACTTGAATCTCTAAGCTTCCCACTTTGCAGGGCAAAAATCCCGTAATCAGTACGCATAAAGCAAAGTCGGTACAGTGTCTTCTCAGCCCCAGGCCACATGTGTTACCCCTATTATGCACTGACCAAATTCAAGATCATTCAAGGGCAAAACAATGTATTAATTTTCTTTGTATTTCTGAGAGGAACACTATAACAAACGATTTATTGACTTCCATATTTCATTTGGGTCATACGATGCTAGTATTGCTTTACAGAACACTGAGAAAAATCAAACAAACAAAAAAAACCCACACAAAAAGCAGAGCGCAAAGCCTCATCGTGACATTTCTTGCAAAGGCTGGATATGAGCCTAAGTTATTAATTTACATGTACACATTCTTCCTGCACTACACGTAGTTTTAGACAGGTCTGAAGTGATTAGCCACTCACTGTCACTAAGATGCCTCCAGTAAACAGGGATACTCCAAGGAAGCAAGATACTACCAGGGGAGGATGGATCATGACGCTGTTCACTGGAGGAGTTGGCATGCAAGTTCAGGCTCAGATCTGAGCGGCTGTGCCCGACCCTAGCCTGGACTCTACCTAGGCTTCCTGTAGAGCAACCCAGCACGTGAGCTGCCTGCACTTCCCTCCAGCCAGGCTCACACGTCTGAAGTCTGTCTCTAAAGGTCTAGCTTCATAGAGTTTATCAGTCCCTCCAAGCAACGCAACAAGTTTGGTTGGTATGAAAATGCCAACAAAAAAGTGAAAGTGAAAAAAAATCTTGTGCTAATAACTTTTTCATTGATTAGCTGATTTTTACTGGTTAATTTGGTTTGTTGGGTTTGTGATGTGGGGGAAGGGGGCTGTTTGCTTTTAGAGCAATGGGATGATACTCTTAAAAAGTAATTTCATTGTTGTTATTGTAAATCAGAATTTAAAATTGTGGTAGATTTTAGTATACAAGATCTCGCCCAAATTCAGAATTCACTTACTTGGCTATCAATATAGAACAAATCTGATGTAACTAATTAGCCCAGAGTTACACTAATGTCAGAACTGAATCTCAGCTTCCACAGCTGAAGTTTCTTTTACATGCTACATGCTACATTATGCTTGCTCCCAGCAGCATTGCTACAGAAAAATCTTAAAATAGTTCCTAACTAAATCAAATTAAGTATATTATGCAACAGTTAACTATAATCACTTTTTTTTCCAACTTCTCATATGGTGTTTGTATTGTTGAAGTCTCAGGTACATTTCCATCATCAGGAAGTACCAAAATATTTTAAATGCTTTACATGTAATTGCCTTTCTATACCATTTTGCATGTTTTGCCTAAACAGTATAATTTTTTTTTCCTGATCTACTCTAAATCACATGAAATGAAAGAAATTGTAAAACATGATTTCTCATATGAATTATCACATTTCTTGTGATTAAATTTTGGGTAGTTATAAAGTTATCTGTTTCTTCTGACAAGTGCAATTATTGTTGGCATGTGCACCCAAATTGTATTTCATTTTCTGAAGCAGCAGCTCATTACTATCAGTGAAGTCTCTAGTAAAAGGAAGGCATAGAAGAAGTACTTTATAAATATTGACTTACTCTTAGGACCTGTCAGCAAACAGCCACAAATCACAGCTGCAAAGGAAATGCAATAAAACCCGGAAACAGATACTATATACACTGGCAAGGGTAAAGTGCTTTCCAGACTCCCATATGTCTGAACTGAAAACACTTAGACTAAACAAAATAAAGATGGTCCAGATGGGCATTTTGGTCCATAATTAATGTCAAATCTATATGCATTCTGTATCATTATAGAAGATAACATTGTATGTTAGTATTAATTTTATGAGATAGCTCAAAACCGACATATGGTTCATAGTTGTCCTGTTCTGTCCCTTGCCTGGCCTATCTAACTCAACATACTTCAACACAGTAACGTATCTACATTGTCTTGTGTGGTCCAGGCTTTGATCACGGTCAAATGATAAGGACTAACCCACATCCATATTGTTCAAGTCACATTAACTCTGTCCATACTACATATTGTCTGGAGTATACAATGACACCATAATTATTCTGCAGTGTCTGTTCCTTCAATACATCCAGAGCTGCAGCACACCATGTGCACTATGCTCACATCCCTTCTACCTTGGGCAGCTAATACATGTTTATTTGAGCACACCATATATGATTTAGCCTTTTTAAATCGCTTATGACCTAAGGATGCAGTCTGATTTCTGATCTGAACCCTCTTGCTATTGCTGCTCATCAAGATGCCAAAACTTTGCAGGGATGACACTGAGCATTTAGCTAGCAAGGGGATCCTGCCCTCTTGGAGAAACAGGGTTCCTGGACCTTCAGAGGACATCCATACCAAATGTCTTGTTTTGCTGAAGCCTTAGAAATGAACTTGCTGTTCCAGCAATAAAATTGGTCATGACAACTAAAATGTCTGAGGCCACTGTGGAAGCCAGTTCTTTTTAAACACAGAATTTGAGTTCATTTACCGCTATAGTATTCCTATGGTCACTACAAAAGACAGGTTGTCTACACATACAGAACATCCATTCACTGGTGCATTCCCTTCCTACAGAATAAACTGATGTCTTGAATGTTTATTGTTACCAATATGTGTCATTAGTTGCAGTATCTTAGTACAGTGTGTATCAATTTCCCCAGTCTCAGCTCCGTGCGTGCACCCAGGACAATAAGGAATGGCTCCTGGCTCCTCAGGTGAAACCCTGGCTCTGTTGACATCAGTGGAAGCTTAGCACTTTACTAGGTTCACAATTTTCCTGTGCCTGTCGAGCCTCTACTTGGTACATTTTGCACTTGTGTAGCTGATCAGACAAAGCAAGCTAGAGGAAGGCACGTTCTGCACAACAGTGTTCCCGAGGATATACAGTGATAATTTTTGTAGAAATCCCTGAATTAATTTATGATTCAAGTCTCAAGTTGATTCATTGGTTTGC
Source organism: Eurypyga helias (assembly GCF_000690775.1). Classification (NCBI taxonomy): domain Eukaryota; kingdom Metazoa; phylum Chordata; class Aves; order Eurypygiformes; family Eurypygidae; genus Eurypyga; species Eurypyga helias. The sequence goes on from NW_010269265.1 coordinate 27,197, forward strand.
TTCTCTTATATAGTTGGTTTTGTTTTGTTTTTTAAACCCACATCGATACATAATTAAGTGGTTCATAGGCATGTCATGTAAAAAAAGATATTAAAAATACTACTTGACTCCTTTACCTTCTGCCTCGAGATTTTTCCCCTTCTGAACACAGAAGCCAACTTCGTATACACTGCTGACACAAAACAATTTAAGTCTCTTCTTCCCAGAAATGGCTTTTTGTTACAGGACAGAAAATAAAATGGTCCAATTTTATATTTGTTTTATTCACAGCAGTTTCAGGCTTTTACTGCAGCCATCATTGCAGAAGCATAGCCATTATAAACAGAACTCAGAGATTTTATTAAGTGAAGTCATTTGTGATTTATCCACAGATATAAGCCTTGATATGCAACTGTTACACAGATAGCAAAGACTGACTTGCCTTTTAACCTTCAGGAAGATACTCAGAAAACACTGATTACTTTAAAAAAAAAAAATAATCACATATACACTTCTCCACATATCCTACTCCCACAAATATATCAAAGGTTAAGTGAAGGACAAACATCAGATGGAACTAAAAATACCAGAATGCCCAATTTATCAAATGGATAGAAAAAAGCAGTGCAGGAGGAGGTTCAGTGGTAATGGTAAAGAATGACAGATGGTAAGAAATGCAGTGAAGTTACATAGGTGTTCATTTTGCCGGTGAGATTAATCACATATGCTGCTATAACACTTGTAGAACAGCAGGAAAGGTTTCATGAGACCTGTGAAAAATGCAGAGGTATTGTTTGGGAGAACTGCAACTCTGGAATACAAAGATATTCCAAGGGACATCTACAAGAACTCTCGATCCTCCTCCTAGATAAATCAGAAAAATTTCTACCATTGGCTTTAAAAGGGAGTCGGATCGATCCTTTTGCTTTCCTGGCGAGGCAATATGGAAAAAGACTATCCATAAACTTGTATGCCAATGAGAAAAAGCAAAGCAGTTGATTTGATATAAGGGAAACACCACTTTCAATGTAAACACCCAGGAATGTAAGTGCTATCTCAAAAAACAAAGCTATTTTCTTTTAATATAAGTAGCATTGGAAGAATGTAAAATACTCTGAGGAAACATGATCAAAATTCGACAGTGCAAAGGAAATCTAGCAAAGGAGAGTGCAAAAGGAATAAGAGAGAACTGAAATTCATACACACTGAAGCTAAAAGGAAATAGGGCAGCAGAGACCAATTTTATCAAGACTGAATAATGAAGAACAATAGAAGTAATAAGAATATTTAAAAAAATGGAATAGTCTAAAAATGGAGATGAATTTGAGTTCCCTAGGTAAATCAGAATCAAACTGAGGAATAAGAAAGAGGCTGATCCTCTGTTATAGGAGAGGAGAAAAAGGAGATAACACACTCAGCAATCTCACTACACTAAGATCTTTGATTATAGTTTGCATATCTAGTTCTCTAAAAGACTATAAATGAACTGGATGTGGCTATCCCACCTTTCAAGTAGCAATTCTGTCACAAGTCTGGATTAAGAGTTCTTGTAACTAGTTTTTAAGATCTACAGTCTTAGAACCTATCATTTTGTTGTACAGAATATATTTCTGTCTCTTGCTGTGCTTGTTTGTCAACATTAAAGTATTTCCTTCAAAGATCCAAGGTAGCCTCCCCACTTGCATCCACCTTGTGTTGGACCACATGCCACAGGAAGCCTGATTCATGTCAAATACTTGCTATTTGGTCCATTTTACATCTGAAAAAGATTACACTATGAGATTCCATGAAGCAACATTTCCTCAGCTCAGCTAAGAATTCTTTTTTGTCTTTTTATTTTCCCCATGATTATGAAAATATAAAAGCTAAAGCTGTAAATCTTCCACTGTATATTCCTTTATGTACCTCTACACCCCTAGAAATAAAATCTTCTCTTAGGTTCCCTGAAGCATAAGACTGGAGCTGCGTGTCATATTGTTGTGCTTCCTTTCTCAAAACTGCTTATTCCTCTTGCTTTGGCACTCAATTAAAAATAAATGAGGGATTTTATATCACTCCCGGATTTTGATGTGGACTGTAATAGTAACAAGCAGCAGTACATTTTGACAGTTCTATGAAAGTCCTCCACAGGTTGCTTTTAATACTTTCTGCATATTTATTTAGGAAAAATAACTAACTATCAGCCACGTGTTTTCATTTAACAGACACTCAGGAGCACAGGCAATCAATGTCTTGATTTGGTGGGTTTTCTAGTTTGCTTTTTAAAATTTTATTTTCTGTCTATCGCTATGTATTTATTCTAGCAAGGGCATATTTTAAGGAGAGGAGAACCTTGCAAGATTTGTGTTTGTCCAAAGTTTCAGTTTAGTCCACAGTCTCAAGCACAGCCTTAAGGGTTTTACCATCACCAGAAATGAGATTTAATCCTACAGAGGAAGGTGCATCATGCCCATTTTCAAAAAAAGGCTTCATGTTGCAATTTCTTAAGACCTTTTAGATATCTGAGGACTCATGGTATGGGATTTCCTCAAGATAAAGACAGGGATCTTGAACTAGCTTTGACATTCTCACCTAAGCCTGAGGAATAGGAGGGGTAGGATGGGTCAGATAGGTTCACAAAAGGCTGTTTTGCTGATGAGATATGCTTTAGGAGTCTGCAGCAGCAGTTCCTAAATGCTGAAAATTTCCACTATCAAATCTTCAAATCTGCTCAACAGGAACTCCAGTTCAGAAATGGCAAGAAGTACAGATAAGCAAGACCAGCAATAAACACTTTCTTGCAAATCCTCCCTATACACAGCTCAGACAGCAAGTTCAGAAATCAAAAATGCATAGAAAATTAAATTTCAATTAGGTAAAGGAGTATTCTTAAGCTTTTTTGATACAAAGGTGTAAAACAAAAGTGTGATTAATAAACAAGCTAAAAGCCTTTGTGTTTTTTCCTTTGTTTTTCTTAGCTAGAACTTTTAGATTTCTTCATGGCGAACAATTCTTGTCAAAATATATAAAGAAATTAAATCACTAATAGTTTTAGCTGCTTTTAGATCCTCTGCTAATATGATATGTCTACTACTATAGCAGCAAAGCAAGATCACACGTGGTGAACCTGTCATTGCTTAGCAGGAAATTAAAAAGAAATTCCTGTACCAATAATATGCCACTAATGCCTCATTAAAAATATGGAGATCCTTTTGACAAAGAGAAGATGCTGAAGAATATAGGAAACGCTGATCTTGCTGGAATTCAGCCCTGAATTTGTTGTTGAATTCTTTGTGTTGATGTGCCGGAAACTTCCTTGGGTTACAACCCTGAGGCAAATGGAGAGGACACTATCCCAGGTGCCCAGGACAAGTTCTGTGGGAGTTGGAGCTATGGATGACATTAAGAATTCCATCAAGATTTAGTATCCGTTATTAATTTTTTTAAAAAAATATTAGTCCACCACAGAGTCCTACTGCTTTCTGTACTATAAAAGTTAGTGATCGTCCTGTCTTGGTTAGATGACCAGTCAGCCCTAAAGATAAAACCACTAAAAATGCTAATGGACAATTGGAGACTGAGATAAAGAAATGGCAGATTTATTAAGCAATTACCATATATTTTCTGCTTTTAGATGAAGAAAGAGGATTGATGAACTGCTGCATACCATATTCCATGGTATAATAAAGTTAGCAATTGTGGCGCACAGATAGCAATGGAAATGGGTCTGAAAAGATTAGCCATATATTAAAATAGACAAAATACATCAAGCAATACATTGCTAAGGGACTGAGAGGAAATGAAGATAGAAATGAAGAAAGTTTTTTGTCACACTAGTCAAAAGATTGAAAAATATTAGAACATTACACCTATTCAGAAAATAGCCATAGAACAGACTCCAGTCACTTTACTCACTCTGACACAAAACTATCATGACAACCTCCCAATTCACAGCCAGAAAGAAAAAACCTTTTGGAGAATAATCCTCCTAGAACTGCCTGAAATAGCACAAAAGATGCGTGCTTGCAATACACCTGATAGAGGAGCACAAAAATCAGAAGCCTCCTGCGCTATCATGGCATCAGCTAACTTGCCCTGCTACTCCAGCAGGTTTTGGTGCATCCACTGATCTGTAGCCTATGGCAACAAGACTTCTGGCTTCTGAGAGTCCCGTGACTGCAGAGCAGACACCTTCAAACCATAGTTTTGCTTAAAGCAAAAGCAGAGCAAGGAAAGCTCTATAGCTACATTTTCTTTTGCCTTGAACCTTCAGTATTGATTTCTTCATACTATTACTTTGACTGTGAAGTAAATGGAGGTTTGGGAAATTTAACAGGACAAGCTTACATGAGGTATGTTAAGATTCCCTTTGTACTAAAAAGAATGCCTCTCTCCCATAAACAGCAGAAGATACAGATTTAGGAAAGGGTTCTTAGAAGGGTAACGTCATTTTCGCCACACCCAAACAGGTTCAGCGTATTTATAAAACAGCTGAGCGAGGCTGGACAGAGTTATGGGCAAGTTAATTTAGTATCAGCTGTCAGCATAGAGGATATATGACAAATACTTCACCGTGAGCAGGGGTCATGGAAAATATGTTCTAACAGAGGCACAAAACGGATTTAAGAGATAAAGGTCATAACCAGCTTGCTGGAGATCTTTTAAGATGTTACTGTTATAGCAGGGATGTGGAAATACTGTATATTTGATAAGAGCATATCCTGAAGTTCACAGACAAAAATTAAGGCAAGAAGCAAGCAGAACAGATGAGCCAGCACAAGTACACACCTGTGAAGAAAGAGCAGATCTGAAGCAAACAGAAGCCAGTGAGGGGGTTGGAGGTTGAGCCACAACGAATAAGCAAAAGGAGATGTTCTGCTGAACTCCTGAACTCCTCCAAGAGGGGAATGCCAGATTTCCTGTACGTGAAGCTAAGGGCTTCAGCAACATACAATCGCTTTTGTTCCTAGACACGGAGGTGAAGGATGAGCTGACATGAATTAAGAAGAAGGGAGATGCAAGATAACCCATGCAGAGTGGTACAATTTACTTTCCCTCTGATGGTAAGCAATAACAGAGTTGTGATTCAGAGTCACAGTCTGATCCCTGCTGTGTGTTGGGGCTGCACAGTGTCCTCCCAGAGCTGAGTGAGTGATCGGAATTCTGAACAGAGCTGCACCAGACTTGCCAAAGTTGGGGTTATCGGATCAAATATATTTATTGGAGGAGAAAACAAGCCACCAACCAACCAACCCCCAAACCTACAAAACCACAACACACCTTCACACTTCTGTATAACTAACAGTACAGTACTTTTAGTTGAAAGGATTGCCAAAGTAGGTAAATTTGTGTTTCAAAATGCTTTGGAAAGGTTGAACACTTTGCATCCTTTTAGAGAAACATCCTTGGATTTGTTTTAGCCTGTTAGGAAATGGGGGTGACTGCTGGGCAAGAGACAGGATCACATAAGAAGCATACAGAGAGAAGATGATGTGAGCAAGATGTCATTGCCATAGTAAATAACAGAGTAAGAAGATTTTGGTAAAAAGAGGATTAAAATAAGGAATAAACCAGGCAAATGGCATCAGAATTTCCTTGAAGGGCATTTTCCTTCAGATAAAGTCAAGCTTTTCAAATTAAGAACCTTGCACAAAGGAACGAAAGTAAGATCTCCCAACACTTCACTTTGTCCTAGTTTGCCCCTCATGGTGTTAAATATACAGATGGACCTGTTGTCTATCAGATCTTGCATTGTTTCAGGCTTTAGAATATGTGCAGTGAATAAAGACAAGAGCTTTCAGAAAGACAGAAGCTTCTCTTATGAACAAGGGACTTAAACAGCATCATGCAGAGCTGGATTCTACTGCTGCATTTGACAGGACACATCTGCGTAACACAATACAATGCTGTGCTGACTCCACTGAGGCTAAACAAAGCAGTTCTTTATTAGCCAAAGTGGGAATATATGCTACATATATCTACTAATGCAGATCTGCTGGTCTCAGTATTTAAGCAAGCAGAGACATAACTGTACAACAATGCACTAATATGAAATGTAATAGAGTCATAGAATATTTCAGGTTGGAAAAGACCTATAAGATCAAGACCAACCATTAACCCAGCACTGCCCAGTCCACCACTAAACCATGTCCCTAAGCACCTCATCCACACATCTCTTAAACAGCTTACCTTCAGGGATGGTGATTCCACCACCTCCCTGGGCAGCCTGTTCCAGTGCCTGACAACCCTTTCAGTGAAGAGATTTCTCCCAATATCTAATCTAAACCTCCCCTGGGGCAACTTGAGGTCATTTCCTCTTGTCTTCTCAATTGGGAAAAGAGACCAACCCCCACCTCTCTACAACCCCCTTTCAGGCAGCTGTAGAGAGCGATAAGGTCTCCCCTGAGCCTCCTCTTCTCCAGGCTGACCACCCCCACCTCCCTCAGCCGCTCCTCACAGGACTTGTGCTCCAGACCCTTCCCCAGCTCCGCTGCCCTGCTCTGGACACGCTCCAGCCCCTCAGTGTCTGTCTTGCAGTGAGGGGCCCCACACTGAACACAGGATTCGAGGTGCGGCCTCACCAGTGCCCAGTACAGGGGGACAATCACTGCCCTAATCCTGCTGGCCACACTGTTCCTGATAGATACATTCTGATGTGATGTTAGAATAGCCATTAAACTTAAACTCCACGCTTGGTTACCAATATATATTCTGCTTATGAACACTCAGCTTGAGACTGTGGAGTTTGAGTCACAGAGGATTCACAACTGGATCTGAAGCTGAGTGCTTTCAAAGCATGAAGTTTACAGTACTAGCTATTGTAAAGAAGAAAGCCAGAAGCTACTGCAGTATTGATGATATTCGGTGACCCAGATCTTCTATCTAGGAAATGGAACTAATGGAAAAATATCCCTTTTCTCAGTCTCATGAAAATTAGTTTAATCACTTGGATAGGACGATGATTTACAGAAAAGCCTATGGGGGAAATAATTTTATATGTGTAGTAGGGTTAGAATAATGAACAAGAGGTAAAGTTGAGCACCATATACTGAGCACTAAGATTAAAAGGTAGTAAATAATGGATGTGAGCATCCCACATTCTGCACATTCAATAGCCAGGGGTCTGGCAGGGGTATGAGTAGTATGTGACCATGCTAAGGTTGTTGCAAATTCAAAATGGCAACGTTGAAATCATCCTGGCATTATCCACTTTTGTGCATTTGAGTTTGCAATTGTAGTAATAATGTTAAATTCTTCTTGAAGGCTCCAAGTTAGGCCTTAACTAATGCAAAGAAGCCAGTCTGCTTTCTTATACATTTTTATGATGCTCTTTTCCTCATCCTTCCCTTACATTCTCCCAAAGGGCAGAGATTTCCTCTCAAGTCAAAAATATGTAAACAACCCAAATGAAACACTATCACCTTCCAGACATACAAAGGTCTAAAAAAATGCATCACAGAGCCAATGCAGTAGCAGATCTATCGCTGACAGAAAAGGAAAACAAAGCTTATATAAGTATAATATAGATGCACAGAAGATCTTATTTCAGGGTCTCTTTTATTCCTTGTCTCCAACCAAATTCAATGCAAAAAAAAAAAAAAAAAAATCTGCTGCTGTTCATGGTGATAACAGAACACACCGTTAGTACTCTGTCCCTGCCCCTCACACCGTTGTTACAGGACCCCCTTCTAGACAAAACCATGAAGAAAGAAGCTCTGACATATGCCAGACCCAGCTTCCACACGGACTAGCCCTGAGTTGGTGTTACCACAAGTGCTTAAAAAAGCAGTCATGTTAGTACAACCACTACTCATATATGCTTGGGAGCACGCTAAAAAGACAAATCAATTTCTATCAAACTTTCATTCCAACAGATTCTTATTACAAACAGATAATAATGCAATTACATCATGACAGTTAGATAAGTTTATGACCATCACTCAATTATAATGTCAGGCTACCCTTACTCACTAACAGATGACACAGCTTTTACATTCAGCTTAATCACAAGAAAATTATGAACTCATCACCCATCAGTATCAATTGTGCATGGTGTCAGATTATTTGAAGAAATAATTAGTTTCTGTACTGGAATTCCCAAGGTAGAGCCTATTAGCACACATATACATAGTTTTCATTTAAACACAAGCCGTGTAAAACCATAAACATATGGGAACGGAACTAGAGTGTACAAGATCCAGAAATAATTGAGAGGCTTTATATACCCAGATTTTTCCATTACCCTTCTGGCAACCTATCACAGAAAACACATTTTCTCCTCATTATTTCATAGGAAACTTACCGAAGAGAAAACACAAGCATTATTTTTTTCATTTTTTGTAGGGGAAGCCTCTATATTATCCACTAAACTTTGTTTCAGAATATGAAATCTTTGTAGATTTGTAGGCTTTGTGAGAACACAGGCAAAGCTGCAAGTTAGGCTTCTAGGCATAACTACAGATGCACAGGGAAGCCTGTATTGTTGCAAGACATTGATGGTCTTCCCAGTCCTCCATTGAAAAGCTCAAAATAATCATAGAATCACAGAAGGTTTTGGGTGGGAAGGCCCCTTAAAACCCATCTAGTTCCACCCCCCCTGCCATGGGCAGGGACACCCTCCACTAGACCAAGTTGCTCAAAGCCTCATCCAGCCTGGCCTTGAACACTTCCAGGGATGGGGCATCCACAGCTTCTCTGGGCAACCTGTTCCAGTGCCTCACCACCCTCTCTGGGAAGAACTTCTTCCTGATATCTAATCTAAACCTCCCCACGCTCAATTTAAACCCATTACCCCTTGTCCTGTCACTACAGACCCTTGTAAAAAGTCCCCCCCAGCTTCCTTGTAGCCCCTTCAGGTACTGGAAGGTGCAATAAGGTCTCCCCAGAGCCTTCTCTTCTCCAGGCTGAACAAGCCCATAGCAAATGCCTTAGCAAATAAATTTTCAGCACACTAACATACTAGTTTGAGTCCTTAAATGCTACATTCAGATGTCCTCTTAATGAACCTATATTTATCCCTAAATGCTTTCTATCTCACTGCAATGTTAGAGAGGTGAGGCATCTAAAAGCATCTAAAAATCACAGTTCAGGATCAAGTCCTTTGCTGGTATAAATTAATGAAATGGTGTAATTGATGTAAATGATTTTTCAACTTTTTAAAATTAAATATTAGGTTTCTATATTGAGAACTGACATCAAATAATAGCTTTAATTTACTACATTTCCTATTTTGGACCCTTTAGAAAGATTTCAGGGAGACCTGAAGGGCCTGATGGCAGGTTGCAAGCCACTGTTGTGGCACCCTCCCTTTGTTCCTTCACCATTACAAGCCAGAGAACACATCTCAAGCCTGTACCCTGAGGTGCTCACTTCCAAAGGCAGCTCAGCTGCCTGAAAGAAAAAAAAAAAAAATAAAAACTGTCTTACCTCTTACATAAAAATACTACTGTACTTAAAAAAAAAAAAAAGATAAAATGCAAGGCTGTTATGCATAGCCAGTGTTTGAGTGCATGAAAGGGGAGACATGGCTTATGAGAATTTCTCCAAGAGCACAGATATTCTTTGTAGTGAAGTGTGTGGGCTCCACAACTCAGTAGACCTCGGAGAAAAAAAGTATTATTAATATACTTTATGGAAAAATCAAAAGCTGTACTAGAGATTTAAAAACAAAAAAAAGTTTGTAATTGGTTTTCTGGGTAAAATTTTCAAAAATTTCTTTCAAGATGTAAATTCTAAATCCTATTCCCAGGAGAATTAGATCCAATACAGAATTTCAGCAGTACTCAACTTCTAGATGAAGCGTCATTAGTCTCAGAATCCAGATGGAGGTATCCATCCAGATCCCCATAGGGTATCCTGATATTTGGGTGACTACTCTGACTATGAGAGCATGATATAAACAGCAACACCATCACCTTTTCATCTCTATCCTGTCACATATGGAGAAGGGAGGAGGGCCACAGCAGTCAACACTAGGGGGCATCCCTTGGGCAAAAGTGCCAGAGAGGTCTTCCGAGGGACTTACGCATCACTTGACCCAAGTTCTAGATCTTTACAAAGCTCAAGTGAGAGTCAGCTGGTCAGGCTGGGGCAACAGTGTGTCTACATCAAGAGAATCTATGGAAATATCAGATCAGGTAAGGAGGAGATACTGGTCAATTTATGCAGTTTAGGGGAAGGTGACCTTTTGAACAGATGTATGGGCTTGAAGTCTGTTTAAACTCCATTTCGAAGTTCAAAGTCCTTCTGTACGACTTGATAAGACTTTTAGACGCCTGTGTATTATTGAAAGTCAATGAGAAGGAAGTCCTGAGTCACCAAAGTACTTTTTTCTTTATTGTTCTTTCCATTAGTCGGTGTGATGTAATTATTTATGTCAAATACCACAGAGAGATTTTTACAGCAGAGAGATCCAAGACTTTCATATAAAAATATGATGTTACATGAGTTTTATAATCCTAGTAGAAAGAGGAGTTAAGGATTCTTCTGGACCCTTGCAGCCATCTGAGCTAAATGAGGATATTAAACTCAGTGATTAGTCTGCAATGCCTCTTACTTTTTTTCTGTGTACATAATTACTTTCTGAAAGCAACAGAAGTTACTTTTAAAATTATTTTCTGCTGCACATCTTTTGCTCATTATTATTTGGCTGCACTTTGGAAAAAAGGACTTGTAAACCACAATTGTTCTTTGAAGTACATCCAAGTTAAATACACAAGCAACAATATAAAAATAACATAATTCAAGTGATTTTTTAACACACACATTACTTTTTTCTTTATAGAAACTTTCTTATTTGTATTCTGAAGAAGTAACAAGAGTCCCTTTTTTCCTTCAGACTTTATCTTAAATGGTGTGTAAGTGTTGCTACTACACACTTTGGAATGCAAACCAAGATGTGCAACCGACAGCGCACAGAGTGACTCCTGTTCTGTGCCATCCCCTCCGCTGGTCAGAGATACCACGGAAGTGCTATTGCCCTGGTATTGCTAACTGCAGGAGTGCATATCATTGAGCTCAGAGACCGTACACTTCAATTTATGTTTTTTTCTTTCTTACTCCAATTTGCTATTGGAGAAGAACTGCAGCTTTGAATTGTTAACTCTAAAGCAGAGGGGAAAAGTAAAACACACATTGTGATAAGTATCAAACATTTTTTTGAGGCCAGTGGTACAACTTTTGGAACAAAAGAAGAATTTTCAGACCCTCTTCCTGAAACTGAATCTACAACAGGAGGCAAACTCAGCAATCTTCCATGGACTGATAATCAGCAGGCAAGAGGTTCAGCTGCAGAATCAGGAAAGGCAAAGAACTTGCCACAGTGAGTTTTTTAGCATGGTGCAGAAACAGACTGAGGTCTGCCCAGGAAAACTTAGTAGTTATGAAAGAATGTATGATCAGGAATAATAAGAAAGGGAGAGAGACAAAGTGGCCAGGTGACCTGCCCAATTAAAGTATCTCAGTCTGTCCCTGTCTGAACCCAGCCAGTGCATATGCAGTGACCACTTATTTACCATTCTGCATAGAAAACAGATACCCTGCTTTTCCACTACAAGTACTTAAACTCAGTTGTCTCAGAACACAGCCCCTCTGGGGTGATGCCATCACTGTAATTTACAGTAGGACACCCACTCAGAAGCAGCTTCCCTGGAAGTGCTTTTCCCAAGAAACAACCTTCCACCCAAACCACATGAGCTGTATATAGGCTCAGCTGGCACACCAGTCCAACGCACCTGCTGCCTGGTTCTCAGGCTCTGAAACCCAACCTGACATCGCAGCCTCCTATATCAGCATTAAGGTACGCTGAGCGGGCTGGCAGGGGCACACAGCTCCTTCCTAAGAGCACTGTGCTCTGCTCTGGTGTGTACAGCAAAAGGCTCAGCCTAACAACAGCCAAAATGGACGAGTTGTGTGCTCACATTTTCCACCCGACCAGTGCTGCCTTGGTCATTAACACATATGTTCCTTGCTAATTTTGTTGTAGCTTGTATTGAGTAAACACTATCCTCCCTTTGCCCCTATTGCCAATCAAAATAAGAAGTAATGCAAATTATTATACCTTCAGATAGAGGCAATCGTATTTCTGCAGCACCAAAAAGGAGACAGTACAACAGCTAATATTTGAAAAGCACTCTTCAGAGATACAGGTCCAGCTAGGAAGTCAAGGTGGCTTGGACATACAGAAAGATTTGGCAGACCCTTCACGTATTTAAGTGGATCCCAGTGCTGACCAGCAGAAACGGAGCTATCGCTATTCCACCATGGCAGCAGGCAGTGCAGAGCCAGCCACTGCTGACACCCTTCTGTGTGCTCCACCTGCTACACAGCCGTGGCTTCCCTAGCAGCGGGGAGGCAGCGTGACAGCATGATGGACAAGTCACGCTGAGAGTCGAAGAGCAGCACATCCTCCACTAACGCATTAAGTATATCCTAAGGCTTAATGCACTCAATTTAGGGACTCTACGGGTGCTCCAGCACCTACCACGGCCGACAGGAAATTGCAGAAATTGCTGGGCAGCTCTTCCACGCCAAACATGCTAGATGTCATGGGGGAGGGCTTCCATTTCTTCAGCTTCTATCACTTCTTTGAGCAAAGTCCACTCTAGCATGGAAAAGGAAGAAATTTCGCTCTCCAGTTGCAGGACACAATTTAACTGCGTGCCTACCACTGAGAATAAATTATGTTAAAAAGTGCCTGGAGGTCATTATGTTTACTCTGTTTAGAACTACTTATTTTTATTCTATGTCACTCATTTTTGAGTTTTTATTTTTTCTGTTGTATAGATTTTTATTTGCATCTGGTTTTGAATTTTTGTGACTATTGCCTTTGTTACACGATCTATATTCTTCAATAATTTAAAGAGCCTGAAACCAGAAAACAGAGCACTTTGAAACAGAGCAGGTTACCTTTCAGTACTGTTTCTCATAGTCACACATTCAAGTTCAAAGACTAGTGTGTCCAGTTAAGCATCTAATTATGCTGATCAATGCCCTGTTCCATTTAAATACGTGTCCAGAGTTAGGTCAGTTTCTGTTCCTGCAGCCTTTTATTTAGGTACACAATTATTGATTTTTTTTTTTTTTAATCTTTCATGACCATGAACAGCATGCGATTTTTTTACCCACTTTCCTGTTTTCTTAGGTACCTCTATTAATATTTCTGTTTTCCCAAGTATCAGGTATTGAGATCATTTAAATGCTCAGTTAAGTGCTCAATAACCCAGGCAAATATGCAGTTCCACATATCTTTTAAAATTTGTATTTCTAAGTAACGTGTTATGTTTATAAATTACTGGTCTGATAAAAATTACTTTGCTGGTATACATTTACCTCTGTGTTTTCAGTCATTTCTCATGGGCTCTTCGGAAAAAAATGGATGACTTTGGCATTACAAATTCCAAAATGCACAGATGTATATAAATCAAGAAGAAAGCAAAACCACCACTGTTGCATCCTAATTTGCAAAATGATGACAAATTATGGCAAGTAGCTTTTATTCAGATGAGATTTCCATGGTCTATACTTACGCTGAAGGTTTTCTTTGGTTTTGGGTTTTTGTTTGGTTTTTTTTAAATTTATTTTTTTAAAAGTGCTTTCATCTGAATCTCTAGACACTTATTTCAGGAAGTGATATTTATTGGATACAAGTTACAAAACAGAACTTTATTGTATTAATTTGAAAGTATAAAAAATCTGATAAGCAACATTATTCCTAAATACTTAGACCACCTGAAGTGAGATACCTCACATATAGGGGTCAACACTTGCTTATGTAAATGTTAATACACTTCAGTACTACCTTCACTGCAGCTTAACAGTTTAGGAAGGCATTCATTCTATACGTTTTACATACAGAAATTAAATTCTATTCTACATCACTTAAGCCAAATCATATGGACAATCCGCACCATGGCTAACCTCTACTAAATTCCTCAGCAGTTTTATGGGTTTCTAATAATTTAAATAAAAGAAAGCCATGTATTGTAATAATTTCAAAGATTGAGCTAGGAATATTAAACTACATCATAAATCAGTTACTTAGGATGTATCTCCTACTATAATCTTAGTAGGAATTGTCACATGACTGACTTAAGGATTCTTTTTTTAACCTGATACAACAGCATATTTTCTGGAGAAGGTGTTTCACTACGGTCAACAGGTTCTGTGGCGTGTAAAAAATACCAGTCCAAACCTTTACTTGTCACAGTAGTGCTCAAAGAAAAAACTGACATCACTAAATTCCTACAAGAAACATGTATGCGTATACTAAAAAAAAGCCACATATGCATGTTGGATCCTAACCCTGTGGAATACCATCTGTATGCAATAGATGATAATATGCAACAGGGCAATGGATGAGAAACAAAGCTAGTCATTCATTTAAAAAGAAACAGTTCAACACAGCCTTCTCTAATGACACATTAAATATGATAGGCAGAAGTGGCAGGGTGCTAATTACTCTAGTGATGTGATCCATTTTCTAAATAGTGAGAACATCAATAATTCATCAGAAGTGGCTGTTAAAAAATTTAATGTCTGACAATCCAAGCCTGGCAAAGAGGAAGAAAATCATTTATGTCTACTCGTTGGCATTCAGAGGCTTTCTTTTCATTATAAAATATAAATGCATTGTCCCTACTTGAGGCAGTTTAGATTATGAAAGACGGCAGATGTATAATATGTCCAGTTTTGATTGTTTCAGGTGGGAAGGCAGAACCCAGAAGACAAAAATGCAGATGTCACATATTTAATGAAAATGAGTTTTACAAATACGTTTAATAAAGTCTGAATGTTTTCTGCTAATAGTAGCAGCCCAATTACATGGAATTGAGTATAGCTACATAAACATGAAAACATGGAGTAATCAGGCAGTTCTGCTGGCTGAATATTGCACTTGCAGTTAAAAAATTCCCTGCTTCCTCAGAAGAGCTTAATTTGGCTGTTAATGTTGGCATCAACATTTCATGAAGCGAGAGTTAACGACTACAAAGTCAAAGTATATTGCAGAAATGGACTGGTAAAGCATTCTCTCTGCTTACATGAATTCTCTAACTTTTGTATTTCTGCAGCAATGTAGAGAAAAATAATAAATGATAAAAGCCTTTCTGTTTAGCCTTGGCAGAGTGTAATTTACACATATGTATTGGAAATGTTAGGAGGGCATTGCTGTGTCTCACAAAAAATTAGAACACAAGTACCTGTGTAAGGTACCTCCAAAGAAAAGCAATATGGCTCAGCTATTCAAAGGTATTTAGGCACTTAAATCCCATTCTGGTGAGTACATTCTCCTGAAATCAGTGACAATTAGTTGTTAGAATATGAATTAGGTTCTCAAATGGCTTTGTGGATACAAGCCTATGTCCCAGACTGAAACAGGTTAAAAGCTTCAATTAGAAGATAAGTGGTTCATAATCTAATAGTCCAACTACAACAAAATGGGTTTAGCAATGCTATTTCTCTCCTTAGCTGCTCAAACAAAATTTTAATGAGGGTGTTATAAAACAATCTTACCATACACAAACTGCTTAAACCATCAAATCCTTGAATCATCAATATTTCAGTCCTCATGATTTTTCTCACCACAGAGCTGTAGCAAGAGCTCTATGTTGTTTTGCAAGTCGCAAATGTAATCCTTCTTTAAAATTTAGATTGATCCCTAAAGAAGATACTTCATGCATTCTTGCCTATGAGAACTGATAATTGAATTTTATCAGTTATGGTGTTAAGGTAGATGCTGAGAGTATGCTTGAGTAAATTGCCACATTATGAGGCACATGGGATTTTTTCTTTCTTTCTAAAATTTCTGTGACATTGGCTGCAACTCTTGGTTTCTCCCAACCTAAAGTATTAAGTTTCATCTTAAAATCAGATTAATTCCTCCCACAAGCACAAGCTTCCCATAAGCAAAGAGCAGCATTAGCCCAGGACTAACTAGCATCTACAGATACCAGTGATCTTAAATGATTCTGGTTTAGTCTCTTGAAAGGGGCCTTTTCTCTTATTACCTACCCAGACCACTTCCAGGGCAGCTCAAGGTGAAATTCAAGATATCATACAAGTAGTCACTTACCAAAATTTTGGAAAAAAGGGAAAATATTTGTTATTCTGAGAATGGGTCCATGCAAATCCAGAAATATTTTTTTCAAAACTTAGCTTAGAACAGCTTGTGTGAGAAGATGGGTGATCTTGTAACCTGTATCCACTGAAGACCCAAGACCTAGATGGGCTGCATGCACATCAGTAAAACTGTATGCATGAACTCTGCTGGAAGAACACCTCTCAAGGAACTGTACACTGGCAGAAAATCATGCCAGGAAAACTGTAGAAAAGATCATTCCAAACTCAGCTTATATAATGAGATAGGAAAAAGTCCACAGAAAACGTACAAAAATCCCACTAAAACTAATCTATCTAAATTATCCTAAGTAAATTGTTCTCCAAATCTTACAGCAGATCTGAAATATTAAAAGAAATGAATCCACACCATTTGTACAGAGTTGATACTTTGAATGAACTCCTAGCAGAAATGCTCAGCCTCAATAATTAAAGGCTGACTTTAATGCTTTATCTTCTGTCTGGATCATTTAAGGTTGATTAAATACTGTGGTTAACAATTAACCAATTTTTATAATTGCTTTTCTCCAAGAAAAAAAAATCAATTTTATTTTTTTCTAGTCATTAAATCAATGTCTGGGGAAATTAAAGATACATTTTCATGCCTTTAGATTTATTATTTATTTTTATTCTCAACAACTATGAGCATCCTCCCCCCATACTGTTTTGTAGACAGTCCAGTCCTTAAGTATTAGAGATAAGTTTGTAAAGGTCAAATCTTTATGCCAGTAGGATGGGGGGGGGGGGAACCAAAAAACAACCCACACACCATCACCACCACCAAAAAAACCACACCCAGAAACTCTAGGGATTATTACATCTCTTCACTAGGGAATTGTCCCATCTGAATGGGAGTTAAGGAGGAAAAAAACCCCAAAACCAAGAAGCAAAGATATCCATTGAGCCACGTGCTGTAGTGTGCTGTGACCCCATCACATCTGAAAACATAAGCAAGGTCACGAAAGGAAAGGTCGTCTGAAAATGCTCATAGTTCAGCATGTGGTATCTTTTGAGACTTTACTTATGGTTTATGATGTTTTCAAGGCAAAAATTAATCACTGTCACCAGCTACTGTTGGAGAAATGCATTTCTAGAGGTACAAACTTTTTCATTGAACAAAAAACCACGAGTTCAGACTGCAGCTGAATTTAGCACTGGATTTCTAGGAAGAATGGTATTTCAGAAGTTAACGAAGAACAATTACAAGGGTAATTCAGTAGCAAACCAGAATTAAGTTCCACAATTAAATGAATGATTCCATTATGACAGATTTGTACAGCATTTTATGTGGATATCTTATGCAGAATTATATTTATATATCTGCATAATACTACCTATGTCTAAACATAATGGGATTTTAGTAGAAAATAGAACATCCTTAAAATGAAATTTGGGGCTTTATCCCTCTTGAAAAATAATACTGATACAGACTCAAAGCTTAGTAATCCACTGTACTGATTATTAGGAATGCCAAACTATTCTGCACAGTATTTTATGGAAGACTTCTTTAAACATGGCTTCCCCTTCCAGCTTAACCTAGAAAATTTTTCAGCAGACATTTGCTAGTTTGCATCAGCCCAAATCACCATCACTTAGTGCACTTCCAGCTTCTGCCCTGAGGCTCTTCTAGCACAGATCCTTTTGTCTATACTGCAGTCCTTACTTTGCACTTCTTATCAACTTCTCAGTAACTTTTTCTTTAATATTTAATAAAGTTTTGTTTATAGTGTTCTTTTCTCAATCTACAGATGAAAAAGAAAAAATGTATGTGCCCATTCCAAACCCTGTGTATTTGGTATTTTTTCAGTTATTCCTTTGCACTGTTAGTACCTACTGAATGTGAATATAAAATGTAACAAGTTAACTTTGAAGAAGTTCCTAGTGCCCAATTTCCAACTATCATATCATTTGAAGATGTACTTAAAGCATTTTCCTTATTATTTTTCCCTGCGGTAGTTAAAACATTTACTGTGTAAATATCTGCCATTTATTCCTCAGCAGGTGGTTAAAGCTTTGCTTTTGTGATAACTCTTAAAGGTCATCTTTGTCAGGCAGCATTAAAAGAAATAATCTTTAACAGATGTTTGTTTCTATAGTAGACTACAGAGAAGCCATCAGAATGTAACTGTGATTTTGTTACCTTTGGGAAGTGCTTATTATTTAGCTGTCATCATTAAAAATTCTGCTCCAAAAATTTGATTAAAAACAAGCCTCAGATGATATTGATTTTATTTCTAGAAACTTTACCCAACATAAACCCAGGTAATTATAAGAAATGGCAGAGGCAGGGTTTGAACTGCATATTAATCTGAACAGCAGCACTAAGATTCAGGGATGGCTAAACCCTTGTGGGTTTGAGGGTTTTTTTTTTCCTTTTTACTTTAGAAAAAAAGAGTTCGGCATTGTGCACTATTACACCTCCATCAAATCTTTTGCTTTGGTGTTTCTCTTTGATCTGATATCAGATAACTTATTTGGCCAACCGTTTTACTTTGGCTACTTAAGTCCTGTAGAAACAGGTTAGGGACTTCAGAGGAATATAATCGGTTTGAAACCGAGACCGTGTTCTGGAGATATGCAGATTCCAACCTGCCATATCTGTCCTTTTGCTAATATCCACAGCTGCTCAAATAGGCAAAGAGGTGAGAGAACAAGGCGGCTCAGAACTGCTCTTCCATCATTGCCACACTTCCAGAAGGGACTCTGCAGCCCTATGCATGAGCCCCACTTAGGGCGTTTAAAATTTTTTTCCTGGTTTTTGGTTGGTTGGTTTTTTTACTCAAAATTGAATTTACAGTTAATTTCCTGTATTCTACAAATTTTTAGTAGGAAGCTGTCTACAGTGGCCAATGAGAGATGCTAGAAAGTATAATATACCTGAAATTTTTCCCTTTCCCTTTCCCAGGTTTAGACACCGATTTATGGGATGTAGAGAGAGCCATTCTGTGAGATCAAGCTTATCAGTACACATCTTTTGATTAACAGTATTCCTTATTGAGAAAAAATAAAATAAACAAGACACAACAAGCAGCAATATTTACCTACCTCACTGGTTTGTGTTCTATAGTTCAAAAAATTCCCAGAAAAAGCAAGAAATCTGAATTTGGCCAGAAGAAAGCTACTACTAGGGTCCTTAACCCAAACCATCAGCTATTCAAGCAGGGAGACACTCCACCTACAAAAGCTTTGACACAACACAGGAAAGAGTTTAAGACCTGTGAATTTAAATTAGTCACACCTATTAACCAATTAGCATTTAGCTAATAACTTCCAACTCACATCTAATTAACTTGAGCTTTGTGTAGTCACTGAGATCCTCTCTGTTGTCTAGGGTTCACAAACAGTACCTGTTTATACAAGGAGTCACTCCCTGAGGGCCTCTATCTGCACCACCATAGCACACAGAGTGAACAGAGGACAAGTTATTCCTCAATTTAACATCTCCTTTAGGTACCTAAAGTTTGTAGGGATGAAACTGAGCTAAAGGATCAGAAAGCACAGAGAAAGACAAAGCGTTATTGGGTTGGCTGAACCAACACTCCCAATTCTTTTCTATTACCCAGAAATGTGCCTACGTAGCAGGCTGTTACATCCCTTCCTGAGGAATTTGATGGTGTAAGTGGATTTCCCTGTGAGAAAATTAATTTCTTCAGCCCTCTAGTGAAAAGCAGTGAATGACCTAATATATATGCATATGACATATTTTGTTGACTTACTTTTGTAATGAACCTGTCAGTCATGTACAGTATATTATAAAACTCAGACATCTCAAAACCAAATATCTGTTCTTCATGTGAACAGGAAAGGACACCACCACAATCTGTATCTGACTCAGAGTTTATCAAGACCTCCTTGCCTAATTTTGAGGATAGAATCAATTCACAGGTTACTGATAAAGAAATTAAAGTATTCTGCATGTTCAAGGAAGTGTGTTTGAAGGCTTGAGGGTTTTTTGATTCCAGCTGGTATACACTGTTAAAAACTTGGAGCTGCTAATTAGCAAATTCTTTTGCAGAGACAGGAAATGCCCCTCTGAGACTGTGACTTTAAGTAGAAGAGACTGAACGTTAACTTTCCCATTTCAAATAGATACCAAATGGTCAGCGTGATAGGTAGAAAGTAAGGCTTCTTTTACAGATTGTGTCATGTGCTCTGTTTCTGAAAAGTTGTTGCCTATTTCACGCCATTACTGAACACCCTGATCCATGCTCTTTCTCAATCCATGAGGGTAGTGCATTATTCTGAAGGGCTCAAACGGATGCTGCTTTCCACCTCTAAAGTCTGAGTCCCCTTTCCTTCTGCAATCAGCTCTGCTGCAGGCTGATGCAGAGATGCTCTGAAGTCAACCAGATCTCATGCAGGTCTCCCAACAGGCAGCAACAGTACGTTACTTAAAGTGTGAATATGTTTGCAGGCACCTGTCTGGCAACGGTGTGGCTGAAGCCTTACACATATTTAACAGTAATGCCTCTCATTATAACAGAGCTTTAAATTTCTCCTTCCTACTTCTAGGCTCTTGACAACTTCACCTCAGTTTGGAGACCATTTATGACTCCTATCATTTGTCAAGAGAAAGGCTGCAAAGGAAGTGACACAGTTCACCTAGGATCAAAAATACCCTCTGAAGGGGCTTATTTTTCTCTTTAGACACAGAGGCTTGAATAACTCCTTATTTAGGCAGCCCAGTCAAGTGCTTAACATTATGACAATCAGCCACATCAATTATCCTCTTTGTTTCTCAAGTTGTTATGAACTATAACCATACATATTTGCTGAGGGAGCAGTGGTCATACCTGACAGATTGCCCCAAAACTAAAAATGTCCAAAGTAATGGCTCTAGAAAACACAGCTACTTGAGATAATTGTATTGTTTAATTCTAGTAGTGGCATTTTTACATGAATAACGAAGCACCAGTTAAAAAGTATCTGCATTTTTTTGTCCCTTCTTCTGGCTGCCCATGTTGTTATAGTCATTGTCTGGAATTATCCGCAACGAACTGCAGGCCTCTAGAAAAATTAACTATTATTGTTTGACAAATTTCAATAAGGGAAAACTCACCCTTTGACAAAAATACAATTTCTGACCTTGTGACTTTATATGTGAAATATGCAGAAGAGAATAACATGGTTGAAATCTACCTTGTTAACTTCTCTTTTATTGCTAAAAATCATCCTGGAAAGTATTTCCAAACACATGAAGGACAAGAAAGTGATTTGGCATAGTCAGCACGGATTCAGGAAGAGGAAATCATCCTTGACCAACCTGATAGCTTTCTACAATGAGTAGGCTACCTTGGTGGAGAGGGGAGAGCCATGTATGTCGTTTACCTCGACTTTAGAAAGTCCTCTGCCAGTGTCTCCCCTGTGATCAGTGGCACAAGGTCCAGTTGAAGGCATGTCATGAGTGCTGTATCCCAGGGCTCACTACTGGGCCCAAGTGTTCAACATCTTCATTAATGACCTGGACCATGGGACAGAGTGCATCCTCAGCAAGTTCACAGACGATACAAAACAGAGAGGAGTAGCTGATATACCAGGTAGTTGTGCCATCTTTCAGAGGGATCTGGACAAGCTGAAGAATGGCTGACAGGAACCTCATGCAGTTCAAGTAGGGGAAGTGCAAAGTCCTGCACCTAGGGTGGAATAGCCCCAAGTACCAGTACTTGTCATAGGTAATTTTTTTTACCTGAAGAGCTTAAGTAAAATGTGTAGTTCCAGATAAATTTCAACAGACAAAAATGAAACACTCCCCAGACAGGTAGATAAGGTGGAGCAGGGAGATGGAAACAGCTAAGCGACAATAATTCAGACTAGAGAAGGATCTTCTGCCTTATCATGAACAACTTAAAGTCTTCTTTTGTGGATGTGTACAGAGGAGCTAATACAGTTCATACAGGTAAAGAGGAAAGGGGTAAGGTAGCAAAGTAAGCCAAATTCTTTCACTAAATAGCAAAAAACATTACACAGAAAATGAAAACTCCCTGAAGCCAGTAAATGCAGGGTCAGAATTGGGGCTTTTGCTGGTGCAGCTCAAAAGGGGAAAGACAAAAATAGCAGGTATATGAAGCTGATAAATGGGATAAATTCCCTTAAGTCAAAATTTATTTTTTAAGCCATCTAGCAAAGGAGTTTCTTTCTCAAAATCTGGCATTCAAAATATATAAGACCTGTTGCCTCCAGACAGTCTCTAAAGAAAAAATTCTTTACCTTATATTCCTGACCTTGTAAGAGTCTACATAATCTATTTTCTACCAACTTCGGTGTGGCACCTGGAATTCACAACATTTCTGTCTTTCTGTAAGTCATCCCCTTTCTCTGCCTCAGTTTCTCATTTGTAACATGGGCAAAATCACATTTTCAAATTTGACAGGAATGTTGCTACTGCAATATATTAAAGGTGGAGGCTTTTAGATATTATATTGATACAGAGTGTAAATATATGATAAGTAGTTCTATCATCTGTATTTACAAACACAGTAATGGAAATAATCTACAATTATCTTTGAATTACATTTTCAGAAAACTATTGTGGTATTTGTAATTTTTTAACTTTATTCCCATAGAATAAATGGCATCCGTAGTGCAAACTACAAGAAAATAAACTACAGTGTTACCTTTTCTGTAGCGCTCTCATTTCTCTCCTGTCTGCTCATATGCTTTAAGTTCCATTCTTCCTATTTGCATGCTTTCGAATTCATCTTCATCCTGCCAATTTTTCCAGTTTCATTCTTTTATTTTTAAATAAATAATGGAAAATTACATATTTTGGGGGGGCCTGGGGACTTCTGTCTGCTAACTGATACTATTGCTCTGTATTAGTGTGTATTCTCAAAAATGTGGAAGCATGACTGAAGAACTCCAAAAAGTACTCCTAAAAAAAGTGCTAAAGCTGCAGCCATCTGGAGCAAGACCAATGCCTGCCACGAACTGACATACCTCGGACTCTGAAAGGTTTTCGAGCTGAATGAATTCGTGTCTGTCAGAGAAGCAGGCAGACTGTTATGCAATGGAATGCAACATGGCAATTAGATGCAATTAAAATTATAACTAAAGAGCCGTATCTAGTGTGCTCACAGTAATCTGGGACCATTTTTTTCTGGTATAGACGGAAACGAAGGCCCAGTCTAGAACAGAGATTAATATAAAGTCTGCTGGTAGCTTCTCCTGGGGAACTTGTCACTTTCCCAGGAATGGCTCTTCCTACCAGTAATGGCCAGCTGCTGTTGCTCCCAGAAAGCTATTTATTGGTTTTGAAGCCCAAAAGCAATTGTTTCAGGTTCTTGGGTATATATCTTTACCAAATAGGGTTACCTGCTTCCTTGTCTAGATTTCCTCTTAATATTCTGGTTATATAAAAAGCAAGGTGCACGCTGTTTATGAATGCTGAGACCCACTGGAAATCTGAGTCAGCCACACACTCCATGCCTGCTTTGTTTGACTCAGAGTATAGGGGATACTGCATGCGGCGTAACCAAACCTGCGGTCTAGGAGTCTGAACCCAGCTCTCACATGAGCGAGGCAAAGCTGTCTAGCGTATCTGTGTTCAGCATGCAGACAGGGTTGCCATGGGAGAGGGAGGCAGCAGGGGGAATGGGACTCTAGTCTCTCCCCAGCATCCTCAGCTGGTGTGCTGACCACTCAGTAATGAGACAGGGC
The DNA here is from genome assembly GCF_000690775.1 of Eurypyga helias. NCBI lineage: Eukaryota > Metazoa > Chordata > Aves > Eurypygiformes > Eurypygidae > Eurypyga > Eurypyga helias. The sequence goes on from NW_010269265.1 coordinate 50,924, forward strand.
ACGCATGGTCAGTGTGGCTATGGGGGCCTCACACCCTACAGGCTGGCTTCATGCCTGAACATCCTCAACAGAGAATTACATTGTTTGTAGTACATTTTATCCTCTATGATACTGCCTCTTTCTCTTCCTCAGAATTGTGATGTGCAGCATTAAATCTTAAGGTTTAACATATATATGAAAATGAATATGGTATAAAGTATAAAGACTGAAACGCAGCTAAAAAGGCTTATTTCACCTACTGTCTTTTCACAGTAAGGACAAATGATGTTTATGCCAATCCAAAAGAAAGTAACAGGTAAAGTATTCAATTTTGTTTTCTTTAGGAGCTTTTAGAAATTGTAACAATTGTGTTTTGAGAATTTAGGTATTTAATGAAGGAGTGATTTTAACTATTTCAAAGAACCTGATCAAATTTAGCTACCTGCAACGACCCAGTATCTTTATGAAAGCTGTGGCTTCAAAGATATGAATGCTATTATAGAAGAGCATGCCACAGCCTTACTCATCTTGACAAGTTCAAGGCAATGATGGATGATTTCTGAGAGAAAAATCTGTCACTATGGTTTGTGTAGTACTAAAGGGAAGTGCTAGTAAATAAGTAACTGAGTAATTGTTCAGAAACACAGTGGTATTGTTTGCATGTTACATAAAATCATTTTTAATAACTGTCATCAAAGAACACTAAGCTCATCAGCTGTCATAATAGAATGACAATATATTTTGCACAAAGGTGTACTCTTACAATTTTAACACTGAGTCTGCAGTAGGAGAAAAGACAAGAAATTAAAAGCAAATTTCTCTTCAGAATTTCCTTTTTGTTGCCAGGCAGATCTGCATGAGATAATTGCATGACAATGCAGCCAGGATGCTGTAGGACACCTCTAAAAGTTTAGCAAGAAACCAATTCATTACTACTATGTTTAACTGGTTTTCTAAGTTACACACAAAATTCTGTGATCTACTACTTGAGTTATTTGACTAGGAAGACTGGCATTCTCTTGTGGAAGGCAAATCTGAGGGAACAGACTTGGTAAAATAAAAATACTCTCTATGTTTTTTATGTTAACAGAAAACTGCCAGAACGATGCTAGCTGTTCCTATAGCTCAGTTGATCGACGGGACCTTGTCAGGCAGCAGTAACACACCTGAGATCTACCACAGGCTTGTACCCTGCACCCCGCACAGGTTTGATTTTAGCTCACATATCCTGTCCGCTGCAGCCAGAGCCCAAACTTCACCCATGGCAAGCATGATTTAGCTGATGACATTTGTGTCCTTTGGCTGGGGTCACAGACAGTTACAGCTTACTTTGAAACCCATAATTTTTTTCATTCAAAGATGAACTTGTACAGTACTGTAAGCAGTTTATTCTTTTTAATGAACACATGGCAAATTAAGGAGTTCAGAATGGTTATTGTTTTATGAAAAAATGTGCTTGACTGCATAGCTTTTATGCAACTGTCATCATGAAGAAGAGCAGGATTTTCAAAAGCATCTTTGGAAGCAACTCCATTAAGTGATGCTTTTAATCCATTAGCTCCTTACTTCTGATGTGAATTCCTGCCTGCCTGAAGCTGGTGGCAGAAACTCCAGACATTTCAGACAGGCCAGAATTTCACTCCTGACGTGAGTAAGCTTTTCCAGTTCTAATAGCATACATATACTATTTACATATCGCATTTTTCTCCTTGTGCCATCACTAAGTTTAAAGAAATTATTACACAGTGGATGTGGATTTTACATCTGTGTCTATTTTAGGAATATCATCTTTCAGCCAAGCATTTTGCCCATGGCAAAGAACCTAGTGCCAACCTGAATTACGTACATAAAAGTGCAAAGAGAACGATCTCGGAGCCAAAAACTACACTGAAAAGCTGAAAACGTAATGAAAAATACATTGACTTAATGATAAATGTAATTCACCATAAATGGTGCTTTTTCAGAAGTCACAAAATTATTCAAAAGATTTGCCTGATGATGAGACACCTCAAGTCAAAGATAATTATCAGATCAAATTTAAAGTGGCTGAAAATCCTATTTCAGATTGCAATGTCCAACTCACCATAATAAAGCCTTAAAACAGCTCTTTTCCCTGACGTGCGGCTAAACCAGAATACAGTTCCAGTTCTGCTTTGAGCAAGTCTCACCAGGTGCATCAGAGAGACTGTGCTAAAGCTATTTGGTTGTTTCCACTTACCGCTATTTTTGCACATCATCATTTAAATAAGCCACAATAAGCTGTGGTCTTAAAAAATTGCTTAAAAATTGCTTGTGTCCACTTGTATACACCCCTTTCTTCAGAATACTTCTCAGGCCCGCTGTTGCTCATCTCCAAAAACATTAGAGGTCCAAGTGCAATGTCCCTTCACTAAGTTACACAATGGGAGTGGCTGCTTCACAGCCATCTCAGGACTCTGGAGGACAAATTTGGAAATATACCATCCACATTGTTTTACTGACTATCACTGTATGCTCTTGTGGTTAATGCTAACGGCCACAATAACTCTCACAAACATGATAGGGAAAAAAAAAATCTGCTCTTACTCTGATATTACAAAAAAAATCACTAACGGGCATATGTGGGTTTTCATATTTAGTTCATACAAATTTAAAGACCAAAGTTTTCTTCAGTGGAAGCAAGGGCATAATTTGGCCAAAGGCTATAAAACTCATGTAGTAACAATAAAATGTGGCTATCAATACCAAGTCTTTATTATGTTTCTGGAACACGGGAATGTTCTATCAGCTGAACTGAAAACAATCATCAGAAAGAGACCAGAAAATTGCAAGTGAAAAAAATTAGTATCACGGAAAAGGAACCTACATCCAAAAAGCTTTCTGAATACCCTATAAAGGGAGATGTATGTGATCTATAAGTTAAACCTGAATGTTAAGAAGCTTTGCTTTTAACCACAGCTCTGGTTTTGCCACGCCAATGTTAGCAGTTAATAACCCCCAATGAAAAAAGAAACACGGTCGGCTACTGACCATGTATCCACTTAAGATGCCAGTGTTAACAGGCACCACGCATTGGACACCAGACACCCTAACCAGCTGCTGGACCATTCTAAGGAAGCTGTCTGCAAGTGTCTGCAAAGTGATGTCCTTCAGACCACGGCTTCAGTGTGAACAAGTGATTCCTACTGGGTTGTGTGGGTTTGGTTTGTTGTTTTTTTTTTTAACTGGCATTGAGTTTATTTTTTGAGGATCAGTATAGAATTACTGCATGTCCTTTACAGATATTCTGCTATATATTTCCCATTTCCCCAACTGAAAACACTGGAAGGAAACATTTATTTCTACTTTGTAATGCATGTGCCTACCTCAGGATCAAGGCTATTTAGCTATTCAACAACATTACAAACAACTTTTTTAACAGGTTTTTCATAAACTTCTCAATATATTATCAAGGAAAGCCAAGAGGATGATTTACTGTATGTGTTGTAAAAAAAGAAACAGAGCAAAGTTCAAGTCCTCAGGAAGGCAGGATGCTTTTTAATGTAACCATTTTTTTTCCAATAAAAATGTTGTACAAGTCTATTTCCATGGTTATTTTAATTCTCATGTTCCTAAGATAGAATCCCATTTTATTGTAAAGCTGCTATTGCCAGAAATAATAATAAATAATATTGTTATTATTCTTATTGGTAGATTGTTGCTGGTGGTTCTCAGTGGCTAAATAGGTCTTACTATGTCAACTATTCTAGAAAAAAAACAATCGAAAGTAGTTGTTGCAGTGGAAATTTAGTCAAAGCAGACAATGATTTGGAAGAGAAAAAAAAATAGATTCAGAAATTATTCTACCTACATAAAGCATATTGTTGGGTACCACAGGAATTAAAACCCATCTAGAAGGTGAGGAAAAGAGTGTAACTGCAAAAAAAGTAACAAAAGAATATCAGTATCAATAGAAAATGCTACATGCACTAAGCAAGCTGAAGAGCTACCTCACAGTTTGTGTCAGCACCACAAAACATTGCTGGACCAGCAGTTTTCTTTTTATGGATGTTTTCCTTTGACCTTATTAGTTTGGCTTTTACAAAGACGCTGCTGTCGAATTCACAGCAAAAATGGAAAAAAGTGTTGATCCTATCATATTATTCACTAGTGCAGGGTCTTCCATCTTATTTTTGTCCATGTCAGCACTATTTTATATCAAATTAGTCTTTTGGTATGATTTGTAGAACAACAGAAGAATTGCTACAAGGCGTAAAATCGATACAATAATGTAACTTAGCATGAATACTTGTACTTGGAAAAACTCACGCTTTTAATTCAATACTGAGCTACACAATACTGTTTTCCTCATTCCCAGTTGTCTTACAATATTACAAAATTATTTCACATGTATATTTATTTTCTTTAGTTTTCAATACTATTGTTAATAGTCACTACACTGCACCAAGTACTCTGTCTTTACCTGAACTTACTCAACTGAAAGCTAACAATTGTTATAAATAGCAATTATGAAGTGGGTCAATCCACAGTTGGATAACAGAAATCTCTAAAAGGTCTATTATGCTCTTGAAAGGAGACTCAAATTTGGCCTGTAGGATTCTGTGTGTGTGTGTAGCCACTAGTAAGCCTGCACTCCCACGTTTTAATGTTCTTTCCTTTCCTCTAGCAAATTTTACATCTCTCTATTAGCATACTCATATTCTTTCCTAGTTATTATCAGCTATTGGTATAAAAGTATAACTTTTGAGTCATTATCCTTAATGAAGTTCCAGAAGTCAACGTTTAATCATGTTGCTTGATGGTCTAAATTCACTTGTCCGTGTTCAGTGTAGGAATTTGATTATGACTGAGTTGCCCAATTTTCTCTGATGCATCCTCAGGGAACAATCGTCCACATGGAGTTGGTGATTAGGGCAGAGGAGACCCACACTGTTCTGCAGTGGTGGCTGGAGGGCAGACAGGATGCTTTAATATGTCTAAATTGTCACCATAGACTCATAGAATAGTTTGGGTTGGAAGGGACCTCAAAGACCATCTAGTTCCAACCCCCTGCCATGGGCAGGGACACCCTCCACTAGACCAGGTTGCTCAAAGCCTCATCCAGCCTGGCCTTGATGCCAGAAGCCATTGTTTAGGACAACTGAATTTCACCTTTAGTAATAAAAGCAAAGATGGAAAAATAAAGGAACTTGACCTGTTCACTCACCTTTAAAAACGACCTCTTCCAAATGAGGTTCAGGAAGACAACGTACTGAGTCCCTGCTATGGCAAATAGAAAGCTTGGCTGTGCATCTCTGGCAAGATTAGCTGAGGAGTAAAAAAGAGCCTGCAGGTGTGTGTCAAGGGCATGCATAATACAGTGGGGGAAAAAAAAATATCTAGTGTGATGCAGGAGCTCTAACTGAATGCTATTAAGGCAAGAGAAATTTAGAAACTATATTAGAAATATCTTCTTGACACCTATAAAAATTAAGTTGTTGAACAGCTTTTCAAAAGCTGTCTTTGATTCCTATTGCTTGAAACTCCTGACTAGACAGAACAAGGCAGATTTTTAAGAAACATGTAATGAAGAACACACCTCACTACAAGAACAGAGACCTCTTGACCCGCTAGACCTTTTCCCATTTCTACCCACTGTGTTCTATACAACATCATCCACAGTCAGATTTTTTCCAGCACCATACTTCATTAAAAGCAGGATTCACTTTCACCTTCTGTTTAAATTGTCCTCTGAGTTTTGTTTGCCGTTATTAAGGTCAACAGGGTGTACATAAGGAGATGGGACTTTCTGAGTGGTAAAAGCCAGGGGGGGAGAACAACCAAAACACATCCTATTGGATGAAAGGCATGTTACCCATAAAGATGCAGGCCAAGCTGTCCTATTTCCCCTAAGCTATCTCTGTTAACTAAAACATGTAACTGACAGGATTAAAAGAAGGTGAAGAGACACTGAAATCATGTGTCAGTCTTCTAATGTTCAGTAGTGACATTTTGGTTTTTTTCTGTTGAAATACTCCTAGAGGATGGCACTCAGTTCTGACACCATAACTGATTCACAAAGCATGAACAGTTTGTGCTCAGTAACAGTAAACCTTGGCCTAACAAGGTTGAGAATTTTAATTAGGAGAGCCAGTGATTTAGATATGCAAGAAGACTTAAAACTGAAAACCAGAAGCTTATCTCTAATGCTAGTAATTTAGTTATAATTTCTTCCGCTATGACCTTCCTGTGAAATGTTGCCAGTAGATATTGTACCTTCACTAAGAGCATGACAATCACTTGATAGAAACACTGTTCTCTAGCAGAATTAAACCAGGAACTAATTAACATAAAAATCAATACACGAATCCTGCTTAATTACCATAAATAACTGAGACACATCATGCATAGCAAAGCACTCTTCTTTTTGGGCACAGGTGATTCTTTCTTGGTTTAACATAGGTAAAAATCACTTTGGGGATTTCATTTCACATTTGTATCCCATTCTATTTGGCATAAATACAGAATCTTCACAGTAATAGTCAGTAAAAAATAGCAACATTTAAAAAATATTACTAGTAAAAAGGAAAAGAAAATTTCAGGGAAAAATTCAGAAAAAAGGGACAGAATGAGTAAGAGAAAAAGAAAATTGCAGGAAAAAACAACAGAATTTTAGGAACGAGGACAGATGAATGTAAATTCATGTAAGTTGACAGTTTTACAGGAATCGTTTTGCTGTTCAGTCAACTCCTGCTCAGGTTTTGGCCTAGCACACCACTCATGCTAAGACCTGATGTTTGCTGGGAGCAGCACATGATAAAGTTTGATTCACTAAGTTTGCTGTCCTTTAGATTTGAGACATGCAAATGAACAAAAATCCAAAGTAAGCAAGAACTGGGTATGAGCATGGTAGTTAAGAATGTATTGACAAATGTGAACAAGTATTTTGAAGATATAATTATATCAGGTGTTCATAATCCCCTAAAGCAGATATTAACTGGGATAGTGTGTTACACCTGAATACTTTTTATGCTTCTGGGAATCATACCTATGTGTTTGATCCCCTTGAGATTTAAAACATTCTGTGTTTGTCGTACCCATACCAAAGGCAACTTAATTCTGCCTGCAAGGACAAAGAAAAACTGTGAACACTAAGATAAAGTGTATTTTAATTAATCTATTTACATATTTAATCTTATACATCTATTTATTTAATCAAATATAGGGCAAAGATATTGTACATCTAACTGCATCCCACTTAGTCACACTGAAGATTCATGGCCATGTAATCTGCTTTATTTTGTCAGTTGTGAATTATACTGTCTTCTCTAAATTTTTAGAATTGGACAGATTTACTGACTACCAATTTTTTTCCTTTTATCTAAATCCTCACCATGGTTAAAAGAAATGTTTGCATCACAGAAGAAATTGGAGATCTTTCAAACATATTAAACAAGTTAGTAGCGTAATTAATAACAACCCATTAAAGAAATTGCTAAGTATATAAACATGAGTAAGTCCCAGCACAATGTATTTTTTTAATCTGAAAATCCTTATTTTTGTTTAGAAGAATGCTTTAATCTGCTGGCATGGAGGAAGAGGAACATATTCAGCTCACCTTATAGAAAGTCAATAGGAATTTGCTGAGATATTAGATATGCTTCTCTTCCAATGTTGCAATTTCTGTTTTAAAATGAATTTCTATTAAAAACTTTCATAACATAGCAATAACCTACCCTATTAGAAAAAAATTGTGTCAAAACAAGTAGAAGGTTACAGGTTAAGACAGATATTCCTAGAAGGCTTTGGATCTTATTATGTAAACAAATATACTTAATTTTTGTAAATAATAATAAAAGCATACAAGTCTCACTTTCTTTCTCCCAGTTGTCTACTAAAACTGGTTTAAGGTGAAACCTCTCAGAATCTCAGCCATGTGAATTGAAGAAATGGGACTGCCATGTTCAGAAGCTAGAGTGATGGCCTGCAGACAACTGTAAATGTGGTAAATACTACAGTTTTAATTAATAAACTTTATTAAGCCTGCAGGTTTGTGTCCGCGATTTGAACCTGATCCTGCCCCAGAGTGTACGTAAGCAAGTGGAGCTGTGTACAACTGAAACCAGAATCTGGCCTTCCACCATCTGAATATTATAACATAATGGCCTCACAATAATTTTCACAGAACATTATAGCATTATCAAAATTAATGGTAAACTTTGTAGAGCAGTACTGAATCTCATGCTTCGGGGCTTACGCTATTATAAACCCAATATGGAAGGATAACTAGCTTTGTGTACCAAGTCCTAATGCTTTCCTCTGAAGCAGTGCTGCTGGCCAGAACTATCGGTTTATTGTCTATTTCCAATTTAGGTATTTACTTTTTCAGAATCGCACTTCCCAAATTAAAGTCCTTGATAGAGTTTCAACTGGAGTCCACTGTTCAGTATAACCACGATTTAAAATTGGATTTAATCCAAAACTATGACATGCCACTTCTGTAGCAGCCAGCCTTTAAATGATGCAATATAATAAGAAAAGCACTTACTGTATAGCCAGGTAATTAACCATACGAATAACCGAGCCATTTTCCTGCTATAGTTTAATTTGTGACAACATTTTAATCACCTTTAAGTTGGTAGCCTCCATGCAAATACTGTTTGTGTACTGTGAATTTTCAATTTCTTTTTCTTAATTTGCATCCATTTTAATTGTTTCATCTAAATGCATTTTTTCTTCATTAAAAATGGCTTGAGTAATTATGTAGGAATGATATTCTTTAGGGCCTTATTATTTTCAATTCTAGTCACCTGTGAATTATATCTTCTTTAATACTTGAGTGAAGACCTGCCATTAGGAAGACCATAATAAATATAACTCGTTATCAGAATACAAATGGAAAATAAACCTATACTTTAAAAATTACTAGACCTCTGGGAGGAGTTAGACCTTGATTTATAAGGTCCCTGAAGACTCTAAAGCTGTGACAAACCGTTCTCATTACCTATGCTCTGTCTACATTTTCTCTATTGCAGACTTCAGGGCAGACGGTTACACACAATATGCTCATTACAAAACAAGAAAGATAGATAAATGTCCAGTAAATATTTACATAGATGTCTATATTCATGTACAAGTTTTAAGGGTCAGAGTTCTTATTAGAATTATCATAAATTCATTTTAAAAATTGCTCATAATATTTTGGTTGCAAGAATTTCCCTGCAGACACCAGTCATGGCAAACAGGCTATAGGAAGCACCTCCGATTCAGGGTGAAGCTGAATGAAATGACTGGGTCTAAGAATTTTCTCACCTGAAAATATAAATTTACCACAACTAGGGCAGTTGTCTGTATTTTGTCACAACCCCCAGTTATTTTCTTACTTTCTAGAAGCAAATGTTTTAAAAAATCCAGGGTATTCACTGCCCGTTATTGCTGGCAGCTAGGGCTTCCCTGGTTGGAGTCAACAACGGCAGTTGGAAATTGGCAGGCTGTGGCCCGTCCGCTCTAGAGGAGCCCAGCATCC
>NW_010269265.1:60417-67106 GCF_000690775.1 Eurypyga helias
GTGACCCCAGCCAGTACAGAGCCCCATTTTGAGCAGGTAAGTCGCATGAAAAACAGTGCTTCAAAAGGGGATGGAGAACAGCGATCTGTATGGAAAGCTGTCGCTAAAGCAAGCTAGTGATCAGGTACGGAGGGCTTCATGAGCAGCTTGATGGGAGCTCTCCTACACCAAGGTTTCAGCAGCTCCAGCAGACTACCACTCGAATGAGAAAAGGAACCCGGCTTAATAAAATCTAAACCGTGGGCTTGTAGGGATATTTACTCATTGCCTGAGACACCCCACGTATTTTCCCTGGGTGGAAGGACCTCCAGAGCAGGTTGTCATTCAGAGAAAAAGGTGACCTGTTTCTGAGGCATTTTCCTGGACTGTAAGGAGGCAGAGTGGTTTGAAAGGGCTTGAATGCATTATGCTGGTTTAGGAAGACAGTATTTTATTCTGCCTCTACATCAAAAGAGATTGCATCTTAAGGGAATTTTCCTGAGCTATGTAATAAACTCTCCTTGTATTTCTCTTTTTTTCTTTTATTCTCTGCTGTGTTTTCTAATATTTTACTATCCAATATAGGATAAGAATAGCAAAAAGGTGGAAAGGGAAGGACATCCTGCCAATTCTAAATCCAATAAAGTGCCAAGAAAGGTTTGCACAGCTGAGCATATGACTTGCAAACTGTTCTTTAATTCAACACAAGGTGACAGTTTATCTGAAGTATCTCACAAAAAGAAATACTGAAACTCTAGGCAACATCTGTTTCATGAGAATTTCCATGAGGTCTGTGTGCAGAACAAAAAAGAATGTATTTCCACAGAAAGGGCAAGAAATTAAGAGTTTTTTTTTTTTATTAAGTGATGTGAATTTTTATTTCTAAAGAAAAAAATACCCAAGCATTTAGTTATTGCTCTTCCTTCCCTCTTTATCAACATTCTGCATCAGAACTTGTCCAGAAAACACTTCGTAGCCTCAAATCAGGTTTTTCCTCTTGCTTTTTCAATAGAAACTCACTCTCACGGGACCATTTTTCTCTCGCTGAGCTACATCTCAATCAGCAGACAATTCACTGAGGAGACTCAGTCTGAGTTCTTGCTTCATCCAGTCACACTCAATGGAACACAGATTTTGGCGATCATTAAAGGCCAGGGCTGTCTTCTGACAGTTTTGTGGAAAATATCCAAAATTTACATAGTGTCTGAATTTCATATTCCCCTGAAATTAAAGGTGCGCACTGTGTGGTGAGATGACCTTCTTCTGTAGCTCTCCCCCTTAGTACACTCACACTTTGACATTCTCATACTTACAGCAGAAATAACCAGGAAAATACAACCAGAATAAGAAATGCAATTGCAAAGGTTATAGCAAACACTGGATGTTCATATAAAGTAGACATGGACTAGTTCCCTAGCTTGCTACACTTCAAATACTGAAATGATATAGAGATCTGAGAATTTCAGAACCATCTTTCCCAAATTATAACTTACTGAATCCATTAAATAATGAAAAGAGTCATCTGTTATACACCTATTTAGGAACTCCTAAATGCTATATATGTTGGTGCAAAAGTTTTGTGCCTGGAGGAAAGCACAGAAGCTGCCTGTTGTGGTGGTTCTTTGGCATGGCTAGGAGTCCAGCCAAAGCCCATAAACCAGCTTTTCTTCCAACTTTGTTAAAAGGACCAAGCAATCCTTAAGAAAAGCTACAACAAAAGACTCACACAAAACCACCAGAGAAAGAAGCCAACAAAACACCAATCCTCCCTGTGCAACTCTTCAGAAAACTCTCCAGCCTGTTTCCTAACTCATCATTGCCTCCAACTGGGGGAAAAACACAAGGTCAGCATAGTGATTACATCTTCCCCTGCCAGCCTCTGGAAGCATATACTGTGCCCATGGCTTATGCGATAGCCAGTGGCCATGCCTACATGCTTGCAAATACCTGTTGGCTCCAACAGGTTTGTGCAAACAGGGGGTTTGTTTTTACCACTGATTCCATGACTTACGAACGGAGACCTACAGACTGTAGGTTGAGTGATTCTATCAGAGGCACCCATTATCTCAGCTTCCCGATAGCGTAAGAGACACAGCTGAAATGCGGGGACCCACCAGGTCAGATGTTCAAAGTGGATGTAGGTAAATTTCATGAGTTTTCCCCTCACCATGAGTATTAAAGATGATCCAATCCAGGATAAAAGTTACGTGTGCCTGTATGCCTGGTACTTTTTAATAAATACATCTCCTTTTGTGTCTTGGTACATCCTCAAAAGGCCTCAACCATTTCTCTCATCCATAATTTTAAACCAGCTTTAGTACGTTTCCATCAATGAGAAGAAAAGTATTGCTTTGAATATATCAAAGTCATTATATAAAGCTCCAGGATATTGCACAATCTCATCTTTAAAATGGATATTTAAAAAAGCCAGGGGGGCTCAAATCTATCATTTACATGTAAAAAATATTCAGACACTACCTTTTGATCTCACTTTAGCAGAAATAATATTAATTGAATCACAGTACAACAGAAGAAATGTCCAAATACAGTGGAAATTAAGTATATTCTCTAAGATCAATTCTCTACCAGAATGACAGAAGTATACTGGAGCTTGGTTGCTGTTACGATGACCTTAGAGAAAAAGCTAGGGATGCTTTATCCAGAAAAATGGAAGGGGAATAACACAGCAGTAACTCCTGTTCCACCTAGTAATTCCAACAAAAGTAGTTCATAGACATTAAAAAATAAAAAATATGCTATAGGTCATGTGTTCCATTCCCTTACCAGGCCAAGATATTTTGATATACCTGCAAGCCACTTGGGAAAAATAACATTTTTCACAGTGATTACTATAACTTGTTTAAATAGCTTTGAAGTAAAAGCAGTAGTGAAGCATAAGGTAACAAAGCTCATACCTTCATTATTCTGTTGTTCAGCTGACGAAGATTTTCTGCAAAGGCAGTTTATCGAGGCAGCAGCACATCAGCTGACGTTATGAATACTAGTTTTGCAATGCAGGAAGCCTGTTTATTTATTTATAAATGACAGCTTGGATTCTATCAGCTGCAGTACTGTCAGGCAACGACAGCCAGCTGACTCACAGATGCTGGGGCCAGAGCATGTCCTGCCAGGAAAGTCTGCCCGCACAACCTATGATCAGGACAGAAATCAGGTTGAATCCAACCCTTATGGTGTCAGAGGAGGTTGTAAAATGCACCTTTGTGGTAAAGCCTTTTTCCAGAATTACTGCTTTTAGAACAGATCCATATGCACTCACAGTTTTCTTTCTTCTGGCATTACAAGTATAGAGAAGAGTAAACACAGCATTTTGCTCAAGGTTTTTCCAATCTCTAAGGCTTTTACTGAGGATTTTACCCTCAGGCACTGGTTACCAATCTTTAACACAAAGAGTCGAGCCTACTAATAAGCCTTATCCTGGTGTACAGCGAGATAATATGATGCCAGTTCACAGTGCCTATGTTATGCCTGCCCTGCTCCCTGTTCATCAGTGGCTGTTAAGGGAGATAAAATCTCAACATCAAAAACAAAATGTACACAAAACAAATCAGTAGATGAAGTATTCTGTGTGCTTCCATACTGTGTTTTTTTGCACTTGTGGTGAAAATTTTAATTCATATGAAATAGAACTAATTAGGGGGAACTTAAAGAAGTAAACAAGTACGTTATTGAATCTGCTTAGGACAGTAGCTAATAATCCCCATATAGATAATGCATCCAAATAGCGTCACTGCTACCACTTATAATTTGCTCTCCCATTTTTCCTATGTACACTTAACAACATTTACTTCCAGCAGTGCAAACAAACCTTCCACATCCCTTATCAACTACTATCGTTCTGTGAACTAGGCAAAATAAAAAATGCATGAAGCCCTAAAATCCCAGAATGAATTTGAATAAATAATATGTCAGTTTTGTGGTAACATTATAGCGCATGTGAAAAATATTTATTATCCTTCCTATAATGCTCAAATGGGGTAATCTGTATAGACTGAGGCCTGGAATTGTACAGAATATGTCATTTGTATCTGTAGCTATTCACAGAACAGTGTAATTTTTCCACAGATTATTTATACAGTACACAGAAAAAATTTGAAGTGATTGAAGAGGATGCCAAACACCATAGTCTGTTTTCAGGATATAGATGATGCCTTTAACACGGGTGAAAGACTAATTAATCTTGAATTGTTCATGGCTGATATATAAGACAATATGCCTTAGCCTGACAGTGTTTTGGGAAGGCAGACAATTAAAAACTGAGCCATGATTTTCTTGGCGAGACAGCACACACACACAGAAAAACAAGACAAGAGAGTTTAATATACAGGTGCATGAGAATTTAAATGCCACTTGAAATACAACTTGAAACTCAATCTTCACTGCAAACACTACACGTAGCTACAGGGCAGCCAGGTTGAGTTTGACAGAACCCACAGCTTAAGGTCCTTGAACAAGTATTTTACATGGGGAAAAGGTTGCTATATGCATTTTACTGTAGCATCACTTTCGAGCAATAAGTAATCTGCTACTTTCTAACAGATGCAACTTTGATGGCAAATTACTATTATATTCTTCAACTTTCTCAGAGAACCATCAAGATGGATGCAGCCCATAATGGTATGCCAGCCTTCTGCACTGTTTCATTTCACACTTGTTCAATACATGTACACACCTATCATTACTTGCTCTTATTCCTTATCACGTCTAAAATCAGATGACAAACTTCCTAAAATAAAGACTATATCAACATAGCAGTTATGACCTTATCCTGAGTGAAACAGAGAATTTAAAGATCTCACGTCAAAGTAGTAGAAACTTAGAAAGAGCAGTATCCAGCCACAGAGCTTCAGCACGGAGCACAGTAAAAACTAAGTTACCCTGCTTCCCAGGTGAATTTTGCAGCTTGCTCTGTACTTAGTGGCTGGATTGCTTCCTGTACCTGAGCTAAAAGGTTTCAAGTGATTAACAATAATCAAGTTCTTTTGTTCTACAAAAGTACCTGGCAACTTTTGGAGTTGTATGAGAAATAGATAGCAATAACAATGGGTTAGATTCTGGGGGTTTTATGAGCATACTGCTAGGCTCTCCAATCCTCTTTCAGGTACTGAACCGTAAGACATATATGGGACCTAACAAATTAATGACATAAGCATCTGACTTTTTCCAGTTGTCTTGACTGAAAGACATCAAATCTGAGTATATCAAAACCTATTTGCCAGAAGTTGTTATCGTGTCCCTTATGGAACTGGGGGGAGGGCAAGGCAGAGATTATATGATTTAATCACCCAAGAGAACAGGGTTGTTTAACCTACCAATATGAAGAATCCACCTCTTTCACATGTTTTTTGTCACATTCCCCTGGCTTGCACTATTTCGTGCTGTACATGACACAACCTGAAGTGCAATCAAAAGCCAGGTTGAACTTGCACTGACATTCGGAAGAAATATTTTCACTTCTGCAGTTTGTTTAATTACAAAACTAGCATAATACTTACTTGCACACTAGTAAAAATATCTACTCACACAAGCCTTGGTTTTGATCCCAGATCTGTTGTTTTTTTTTTTTTTTAAACCAAATTTACACCAGTATGACATCATGTCCCCACTATCTCATTTTCAGCTGCTCAGCATGACAGTAAGTAGTACAGGCACATGCTGCTAAACCAGACAAAAATCTTTTATTTATCATTCACAAGTCTCCAGAGTTTCAGTACCGCTCAGGTTAACATACTTCTCATACAAATTATTTAACACTTAGCTGTTTGAAAGATTTACAATGAAAGCAGACACCAGATACTTCTCAAGGCAATTCACCACTGTTGAATAAATTGCTTATCTCTGCAGTTCTCACTTGTACCATGTTTTATAACTATTTATCTAGATACTGGGATCGATAGAACATGTTTTTACCACCAATATTTCTGGGACATAAAATGAGAATTAAGCAAGTGTTTAATTCTGAAAATGTCAGCCAAGGACAAATTAACAAAGCTTACCCAACGATGCAAAGAGACAACAGATGCGACATCACTCTGCCATTACTACCAGCCTTTACAAAGTAATCTGTTTTAATTTCTGAACTTTTTCAGCCATGCAGCTTTTTCTAGGGATCATAAAAAACTCTAAAACCGAGAGAAAGATATCAAGAGTGAAAGCATTATGAATTAAGCCTGTGGAAACTTCCCATTCTTGTATAATGACATAGTATTTCTCCAATATTTCGAAGCAAAGCTGTACTAGTTTCTTTCACAGAACCTTACTATATACAATAGCATAAAATACAATTCAATATACTAAAAATATGTCTAGGTTGTTACTTTGTAGGGAGTGGATACAGAATTCTTACCTTGTAGAATTAGAGAAGGACCCTTTTTTGCAGTTCTCTCACTGATTTGATAGCTATCTCTGCATTAATTCAATAATACACTGAAGGGTTGTGAGTTTAATTACTGCTGGTAAAATACTTAGCAGTTTCTAAACAGAAAGACTATATAGATCCAGATAAGCCCCAGAAAGCCAACCATATCCTGGGCAGTATCCAGAGAAGCGTGCCCAGCAGGTTGAGGGAGGGGGTTCTCCCCCTCTACTCTGCTCTTGTGAGACCCCACCCAGAGTACTGCCTCCAGCTGTGGAACCCTCGACATCAGAAGGATATAGACGAGTTGGAACGAGTCCACAGGAGGCGCGAAGAT
>NW_010269265.1:67159-76029 GCF_000690775.1 Eurypyga helias
GGAGAAGAGAAGGCTCCGGGGAGACCTTATAGCACCTTCCAGTGCCTGAAGGGGCTACAAGGAAGCTGGGGGGGACTTTTTTTACAACAAGCGCCTGTAGTGACAGGACAAGGGGGAACATGTTTAAATTGACAGCAGGGAGTTTTAAATTAGATATCAGGGAGAAGTTCTTCATGGAGAGGTTGCTGAGGCACTGGAACAGGTTGCTCAGAGAAGCTGTGGATGCCCCATCCCTGGAAGTGTTCAAGGCCAGGCTGGATGGGGCTTTGAGCAACCTGGTCTAGTGGAAGGTGTCCCTGCCCATAGCAGGGGGGTTGGAACTAGATGGTCTTAAAGTCCCCTTGAACCCCAACCATTCTGATTTTATTATATAACATTCTAAGTACTTGGGATTAATTCACCCTGGGATTCATGCATAAATAGCACATAACCCCCAATTTCATCACGGTGAGCAGGCTTCTGCTGTAATAGAACTGTGGTACTTTGAAAACTCAGAAGAAAGTCTGTCAGTTTTAAGATCTGAAGAATATTGCTTGTGGAAACCTGAAATTTGGAAAAGATAAAAAAGTAAAAAAGCTGTTGTCTGGAAAAGATGGAAAAGTGACCTTGCTGATCACAAATTTTGTTATAAGGAAAACTAAGAAGCTGAGACCTGGAAAGTCCCTCAAGGGTCATCAAGCCCAGCCTCCTGCTACCACAAACAATGCAGATAACAAATCCCTTCTGTAAATGAATCAAAGAAGAGCAAATAGTTTTGTGGGCTTGCTTCTCCACTGCTCCAGTTTCATGGTTGTTCCAAAATATAACTTTTATGGTATTTAGGGTTTTTTTCTTAGAATTGTCATCTAAGTTTACTCAGGCCCATTACTATTACTTTTTTTTATAATTGTTTGTTTGTTTGTTTACTTTTTACCTTAAGTAGCAACTTTCTGTGTCAATCTACTTACGTTGCTGAAGATATCAACAGGACTTGCAGAGCAAGCAATCCTACCCTTCTGTGGACTTGAGTTTTCAAAGCTAAGCCAAGTACTTTCAGTCTCCTACCGTAAGATATGGCCTCTGCTGTCCTGATCATCCCACATGCCTTTTTGAAAACTGTTTCACTTTAAATCCTTACTTCTTTAAAATCTACGACCTGTACTTGTTTTCAAGTACAGGCACATTTAAAATAGCAAATGACAAAATCAGAGATGGGGCTGGATCAGGAGTAACGGTCTGCAGCTGTAGAAAGGTCAGGGGAGCAGGGCACCTGCAGTAAAGAAAGAAGGATCTGAAGTCATCAGGCTGTGTTTCAATATCCTCTTATAAGAGCAACATGTATTCTGTCATGCTTGTGGGTTAGAAGGAAGGGGCTTATTCTTGCTGCATTTTGAGTTTTTCTTTAACCTCATAATTCTCAAATTATACGCATGAAAGTATGCTATTTTCTTTTAATATATTCAGCCATTATTTCACCAAGACCTTTTACAATCACACAAATACTTTCTCTATCTCTGAACTTATGTGTTCTAGGAAAGCTTTTGTCTTTTTCAGAGCTGCATCCCATAATTATTCTATGATTAACTGTGTCTCTGTCTCTATCGTTCATTTTCAATTTACAGTAGACTTGTTATTAGTAGTTCTTAAGTACCTGACCTTGTACTAGAACATTTAATTCCATGTCTACTAATGCTGTTTTAAGGTCACACTGATCTTCCTATGTGTTATTATCTTCCTGTGAATTCTCGGTGTTTCTCAACTTTGACTGGTTACCAGAATTTTCTATCTGGCTCATGACATTTCAGTAGTAATTTATTATTTCACATTGTTTAGGATGATATGGACTACCAGGAAACAGTGGAAAGAACAGGTGAATGCAGTGTACAAAGTTGGTGAGAAACACTGATTTCACTGACTACCGTAAACTTGGGCACCAAGGGAAATGGCTGGAATGGCACAGCTGTAGATGGGCTCCAAATTCACATCACTTCATTTGTAGCACTTAAATATTACTTCTTATTCGATCCATGATTTTCAAACGAAGTAACTGTCAGATGTGGTTCAGCCACTGAAGATCTGAAACATCATCAGAACTTGCCTTTCTAATTTAGACTTGTAATTTAACTATGAAAACTAAGTGCCCACACTTAAATGAAATTATCCTGAACTTTCATGACTAGTTTCTAAATAATAAAAATCAACTTCCTCCAATCTTTGCTCCACAGAGTGGCATTATAAAACAAGAAAGTGAAAAAGTAATTTTGACATACTAATTGCCACTTTGAAATTTCTTCTATGGGTTCTTCTATATATTTCTTTCTAATGGATTTGGTCCTTTTCATTTGAAAGTGAACATCCATGAAATCGGTAATAAAACAGTAAGGTATCATGTATTTGTGTGTGTGGTGCTGTCAAACAATACATACAAATCCCATATGTGTATTGAGTATACCCAATACACACAATGGCATTTGTTATCAATGTACTTTACATACAAATTCCACCCCGGTCATGGATTAGGACTCTTCTCTCTTGGTTTGGATTAATATTCCTTAAATCAGTCTTACTCGTTCCCATTTTATCTACAATAGGGTATTTTCTCTCTTAAGAGGTAATTTTGGATCTGACTTTCACACTTTTCATTAAAAATTGTGTCAGGTTGCTTTGGGTCTGAAAGCTGGTGTGAAGTGTATAAATGTGAGTGGGTGAGTAGAACGGGCTTTTTGGGGCTTTTTGGCCCTTTCTGAATCAATTAAATAAACCCCTGCAGCAGTCAATACAGGGCTTTATAACCAACACAAATCCAAATGTGCTTCAGAGAAAGGTTGTGTGGTCCCATGCCCCTGCACAGACATCCCACTGCTGCTCTTAACTCTTCAGCGGCAGAAAGGATCAGTTCACCTCAGGAACACAGGAGTTTCTCTAGCAGGTACTGGAGTGAAGCGTCAGCCGTGTCCATAAAGTACTACTTTGCTGCCACATGGCAGTTATGAGGTTGTAAAGGGAACACTGGGACTGAGGTAAAGAATGGAATAAGCAGAAAATTGTTCATTTTGTTAAACCACCCAGACAGGTACCAACAAGTACAATGTGGGCTATCACAACACAGATTCTATTTTTCTTCCACATTCTACTTTAGGACCATAAATGTTTTTATAAGCTTTCTAAGAACAAGTAGGCTATTAAGAAATGGAGGGTGATGTGAGGCTTAAGCACCTGAGCAGGAGCTTAAAATCTTAAAATACATGATGGACACACAGTGTCTGACGGCAAAGTGACACCGGGAGGGCACAGAAATATGTGTTGCCAGAGAGCCAGGGAAAAGAGCAGTGGGAGCTGGATAGCCTTCATGTCAAGGGAGTCAGCTGCTGGCTGGTAGAGCCTTCAAGGTGAGAAATACAGCACCATAGCATTTATGTGCAACCACGGAAAGGAGATGTTTGCCTTTCTGAGAACCAGTGCCTTCCTTGAAACAGATCCGCAGCCCGGAAGGTTGTAGGCAATTCCTACTGAACCAGGCTCTCTGTCACTCCACCTGCATTTGTGAGATACTATTCCTGCAGTGCACCCATTTTTTCAAGAACAATCCAGCATTGTTCAACACACATACATTTCTATGTTATGCACCTCTCCGTGTAAAAGAGATGAACAACATCCTTCAAGAAAAAGCTTTAAGCAGAATCTCATAGGCAATAGATTTGAATAAGAAATATAGTCTTTTCCTTTCATGAGAAAATGAAAGCAACCACTCTTCCACAGAACACCCACCGAATCAGCTGAAACATTAATGAGCAAAAGGAAACACATACCAGATCCTTTGCCTGCTTTATTGGCTCTGCTTTTCCATGAATGGCAGAAGATATAAATATTATTGTTAGCCTTAGGGGCCTCTTCAAAAATGGTTGTCTGTATCAACTCATATTGTGAAAAAGTGTTGGTAGCCGTGTTAAAACACTGCAGGCTGAAACTGAAAAATGGGACAATAATTTTTCCAACCAGAGCATACAAGATCAAAGCTGTTAAGAGGGAATGACAGGTGGCATAAACGTCCCAAGGCCCTGACTCACTAGAGGCATAACTGCATCCACTATAACTCTAATAAAAGTAGTCCCAGTAAAAACACTGTAAAAACCAGCAAGTAGCCTGTTATATATTTGACCTCGGGGTCATTCCACCAACAGATCATCTGGCAGCCCATTGAGAAAAAAAAATGTAATTGTATTTTATTCCCACACACAAAGCTGAAAGTGTGAGATATTAAAATAACAGAAGGTTTTAAAAGACATATTTATATTGATTGCAACAATAAAATCAATGCCAAAGGACAATCTCTTTATGGACAAACATCTGCAAAGAAATCACATGGTTTTACATGACTCCAGTTTTGTTCTGTAAATGAGTACTTTTGTTAATGTTCTGGAGCTCAGGCTTATAGCTCTTAGTTAAGTTAAAATAATTAATTTACTTTAGTTATAGTTAATTGAGACTTTAATGCATAATCTATTCGTGATGACTAATAATATTTTGTAAGGGACAGTACATCATGTCAAAGCTAGACTTCTAGTAAGCCATATTAATGGTTGTAATTTAAGAATTAAAAAGGAATAGACTTAGTCTTTGAAGAAAGTTATGCAAATAAAAGAAATACTGATTTCTTTCCTACGTTCTCCTATGTGGCATTTTTTGGGGGTTTTTTTGGTTGGGGTTTTTTTTTTTGGTTGGTTGGAGTTTTTTTTACTTCCTTTGTTATACACCTATAGTCAAATTTGAAAGAAACCTCTCTAACCTAACAGTTTTTATTAAATTTGGACTACTTGCAGCATCTTAAAATACATACCAATGTAGACAGACCAGTGGTAGTTAGGTGTCTACTTTGGAAAGAAATTGAATCATGATAGAAATTAACAGAAGAGAGGATGTCAAGCATCAGCACTACACAGGCTAGATTTCGGTGTTAGTTCTTCAGGTTGGAGGAAAACAACATGTCTTTTCCAAGACAGTAGATAAAATGTAGCAGTATTCACTGTGATAATAACCTGAAGGCCTTAGGGGGCACACAAAAAAATGCAAGAAGAAAACAAAGTCGACAAAGGAAAAAATAAGGCTAAAGCATTATTTATAGGGATGTGCTTGGGCCCCTAACCTGTAAATAAATCATACTGAGATTTTTCATGTGAATTAAGTCTTAGATTTATTCCTCCAGAGAAAGACATGAAAGCCTGAACTGCTTTGTGAAGCAGACCTGGTACAACAGTAGCTTAGAGGCTGAATGGAGTTCATTGGAATGTTATTTAAGCACCAGCTCTGCAGAGTTTAAAGTGATCTTACCTCAGCCTGCGGAGAGCTCCAAACCTCAACCCAGCAAAGGGAAGGAAAAGAGGAACATACACAAGCAAAGCTGCAGGAGAAAGGGCTGTGCTCTGTAGGGAACAGAGGCACGTGCTCCTAAACTAGGCTGTGAAGTCTTACTTGTTCGTAACAGGAGGGTAAAGCAGCCACATTTTCAGACATACACAGTATATGGTTATCTGTTGTTTTAGAAGTGGTACAGACTGTTACCCAACGCACTGATACTACACAACATCAAGTACTACTCATCGAGTATGACCAGATGGGCACCCTGATTAGGGTGAAGTTGTTCTGCACCACACTACAGCTCAGGTTGACCAGTACACTTTGCCTAGCCCAATCTAGGAGACAAGTTTCTGAGTCACGGCAAAAAGATTGTGCCGGGGCTGCTGTGTGCCCTACATGGCTCTACAAGGGCAGAGCCACATCTGCGGAAAAGCCCCTTGCCTGCATCACCCAGCCAGCACACACTGCACTGCTCCACCCCTGTCCCCCTGCACAGAGCTGCTGGGGGATGCCTCGCTGCTGTGCAGGCAAACCAGCGACTCCCAGTCTGCAGTCTGGGCATGCAAACTACTCAGGCATCTTTCTTGCAGATATTTCAGCGCCAGTGTGTTCAGCGTAAAGTCTTTACCTATTCACATGCTCTTTACACTGTGGTTGAATAGGCAAATTGGTTATATTGCTGAAAACCACAACTGTTTTATAGACTCAAAATCCTCCAACTATTCCACATCATTTTGTGGAATGGGCACATAAAACTTTCTGACTCCTCAGTGAGAAAGGTGAAGATAACGTTTGCATGAGCCACTATCAAAAAAGAAAGAGAAGACAGTTCCCGAACATTCCCCAGCCTAATCATAAAATACATTTTGAAAATCCCAGTGTCGGCTGAATAAAACAGCAAGCCTCAGCTACTGCACACACACTAAACCAGCTCTAAGACTCAGCATAAGAACAGTGACTGCACTCAATCTGAATTGGCAAACACTTCCACTGCCTTAAAATACATGTCTCTGTCTTGTGTTGGGGATGTCTCCATAATCCCAAGCAGCAAAAGAAAGGACAAGAGGCTGAAAATCAAAACCAAAGAGGGAAATATTATTCTGCCAATTTCCATTTACAGCCTTTATTTAATTGTTAGTTATACCCATTGTTTTTTTAGCAAACACGAGCATTTCCATGGAAGATACATTGCTCTCCTTTCTCCTTTCCGTTTACAGAAACGTGATTATGGAGTTAAAAGAACAGATGAGGAGAGGCAGCAAATGTACTTTCCTTAAATGAACAATCATTAGGGGCTGTCAGCGTGATAGTTCATGTAAGGCAAGTAGTACTTGCCCCAAAATAGTTTCCTGGTAGAAAGGCAGCGTGTCACTACAGAAGAACATAGTGCCTAACATTTGAAGAAAATCATAAAAATCCTAAATTTTAAAAATAAATCAGGCATACCATGTGTTTTACAAGCATAAGGATTGCTACTGTAATTCCAGTAAGTGGTGTGAGAACATGCCCTACCTGCTGTGTACGATAATGTGCTGATCAGGTTTCTCAAGAGCAGATGTAACTTCAGTATTTGATTTCTAAGAATTCTCTGTTTATCACAGAGATTACTATAATTTTCTCTTTTGAGAGATGTGATTATTTTTCTGCTTTCCACACTTTTTAGGTAATACTGCTACTTGTCCTGTATCAAATGCCTGCTTGTAAAGGTGAATGCTAATGTCAAAGAATTTACATAAAAGAAAAACAAAGCAAACTTTTTCTAATTGTTGGCATAGAGCAATTTGCCTTTTGAAGCAGTAAAATACATTGGTGACAATATTGTTACAACATATTTAAATTAGTAAAGCATTGATCCTACAGGGGAGCATAATTAGCTTTGCTGAAATACATGCAGGGGGGACTTGAAAAAAAATGTTGTGAAGTGACTTGAATTATAAGTAAGATGTACTGCTGGTTTCACTATACATATATTACGCATAGAGTTCCCCAGATATCAAGGCACTCAGCTAGACAGAATAAAGGAGAAGGGCATGAGCTACAGTGATCTCTTCCTTAATAAATATTTTGTTTAATTTTAAATTTTAAATATTTCCATTATTAGCCTTCCTGGAGGGACTTTAAAGAGAGCGCCGAGAGGCGCAACCTTGCTTGTTGGTTACATGCAGTGCGGCTCGGGAATCTCCCCTGCTAGTGGCTCCTGAGTCTATGGGTAGCCAGACCTGAAAGTGCCAAAAGAGAGGACAGGACAGCACAGGAACTGCAGCCCAAGGAGTTGCACAGACCCTGTGCTGCTGGCCACGTTACCAGTGTGTCAGGGGAGGAGGAGAACCTAATGCTACCCATGCTGAGCATCTTCAAGGAGAAGGAACAAAGAGGAAGGCAAGATCTCATTTTTCATTTAGAAATCAAGACCTAAGCCAGATGATGCAGTTCTTCTCAGCCATTAATTACACAAATCAAAGTCAAAAATACATTTTATATATGTGTGTGTGTGCGTGTGTGTGTGTGTATATATATATATATATATGTATCTCCTCACTATTGTCATGATATAAAGTAACACTTGGAGCCCCTACAGATCAATGTTTAGAAAAGCATCCTACCAGGGCAGTAAGGAGGGGTTGTAAAAGCACTTTGCACAGTCAGGTGCTAATAGAGCGGTCCCACAGGTGGAGGGACAACTGAGTCAGCCCAGTGCACTGGAGGAGCTCCGGGACACACGCACACAGAGAGGGGCCTGCAGAGCTCACACACGGCAGGGATGGTTCCACATACCATGCGAAGGGAATGCAATGGAATGCTAGCACTTCAGGGAGCTGCCAGGAGGTAACCAGAAGCTACTTCACCTAGAAAGGTTATGGGTTCCCCCATTTGTGAGTTAGAATGGAAAACAATTCTACCAACTCAAGGTGTTTTGACACCATGCCTTAAAAAAAACAAATGCTAGTTCAGCTGTGTTAACATTTTAATATTACTGATGCTTCTAATACAGAACTGACACTCAGCATCACACGGCCACTCACTCACTCCTCCCCTGATGGGATAGGGAAGACAATCAGAAGAGCAAAAGTGAGAAAACTCATGGGTTGGGATGACAGTTTTAATAGGTAAAACAAAAGCCATCCACACAAGCAAAGCATCTCCAGGAAAGCAGGGCTCCATCATGCATAACGGTTACTTGAGAAGACAAATGTCATCACTCCAAACATGCCCCCCTTCCTTCTTCTTCCCACAGCTTTATATGCTGAGCATGACATCTTATGGTATGGAATATCCCTTTGGACAGTTGGGTTCAGCTGTCCCAGCTGTGTCCCCTGCTAACTTCCTTTGCACCCCCAAGCCTACTTGCATGTTTCCTGTGATGTATTCATGATTAATAATTTATAATTAATTCATAATTAATTGTTCTATTACTTTTCTTAATTTTAAGTAATCACTGTGACAAACCTACCTAATTGAAATCAGCAACAGAATAAGATTCAAGATTCTTTGGCAAAATGCTTGGATGAACTAGTCTGAGTTGCTGTACTCAAACA
>NW_010269265.1:76059-77582 GCF_000690775.1 Eurypyga helias
ATGACACAGGCTGAAGTATAAACTGAAGTGGATCAAATCCTGTGATCATCGAAATGCCTAGGAAGTCTGGTAACTAGGCTTGTCATCTACATAAATTATACTCCGAGATCTCTAACCAAAGCTGGCAGCACATCAGAGAGATGTAAGACTGAATGGAAAAGAAAGGGGAAAAAAAAAAAAAAAAGAGCAGAAATATCTCATAGCTGTCATCTTTGTTTCTCCATACAGACATTTTTATCCCCAAATCTAGCTAAAAATCATAGGAAGGGAAAAGCATCACAATCACCACAGTCTCAGTGAAGTCAATGAAGGGAGTGTCATGGTTTAATCCCAGCCTGCAATTAAATACCACACAGTAACTAACGATGTAATTGCTCACTGACCGCTGACTGATACCCAGCCAAGTTCAGAGTAGTGAGAGTCAGAGCCTGAGAACCTGCAAAAGATTGCACCAGAGTCAGTCAGCCCTACGAGTGAGAGAGCGACCGAGAAGGCCAACTGACCAACAGACAATGGCCCCTGGCCCAGCCCCAATTTATATACTGAGCATGACATTTTACGGCATGAAATACTACTTTGTTTAGTTTGGGTCAACTGTCCAGACTGTGTCCTGTCCCAGCTTCTTGTATTGAAGAAGTTGGGAACCCAGATGCAGTATGGGAAACTGAAAAAGTCCTCGGCTTGGTACAAACACTCCTTAACAACAACAACCACCAGCATTATCAGTACTCTTCTCAGTGCAAATCCAAGACACAGCCTCACACAAGATACTGCGAAGAAAACTAACTCTGTCCCAACTAAAACCAGACAGGAGTTACAACCTACCATCCAACACTGGTTGTTTCACTACTGCAAACATTAGGAGTGCCGTTGGTGTAACTATTTTTGTTCTCGAGTATTCATCTGCTAAACTTCAAAACTTAGCCTTGTACTACACAACAAACAGAGAAGAAATTATGGTCTATCATGCCAATTTACAATTACAATAGTGGCAAATAACCCAAGATAATAAAAGAAAGCAAGTTTGAGTAAAGGAGTTTGTTTCTTCACTTACTGTTTGTGTAAGGGTACTCATGCTGGGGAAGTGCAAGGGAAAGTGGACGGAGACACTTTTAAGAAAAAATCCGGGCACAAAGCAGGTGATCACTGTTCTCAACTGGATTAAAATGACTGTGAGGTATATAACACATTATGGAAAGAAAGGAAAGACAATATTAAGCCATAAGAAAAAAATTCAGAGAATATTTCTGAAGTAAAATTGACCTCTAAATGGGCTTTGAGGCTGGGAAAAAATATTACTCTTACATTTGAGAACTAAAAAGCTATTTGGAATGAACCAAGACTACCTTCCTTTCCCCTTACCTTTATTATTTCAGTGTTTAGCAAGCAACTCTTGCTTTGTTTCTGCAGAAATTGTTGAACAAAACTCAGCCATGGGAGCTGCCCTAAAGTCAATGAATCTAATCACAACTCACATGCTTACAGCAACATATAAGCTTAAATTTAGCTGTGTACTGAACCGC
>NW_010269265.1:77613-81137 GCF_000690775.1 Eurypyga helias
TTGTACAAAGGGGGTGAGCTTATGCTAATGCAACATATTCCTGCAGCACCTACTTACAAAAAGCTTTTAGTGAAATCTATATGACAAGTCAGATAAGTGCAGACCCTTTAAAGGAGGAGCAGAGTATCTCTAGATCTGCAATTTTTTAATTACCCTCTTAGAAAATAA
Source organism: Eurypyga helias (assembly GCF_000690775.1). Classification (NCBI taxonomy): domain Eukaryota; kingdom Metazoa; phylum Chordata; class Aves; order Eurypygiformes; family Eurypygidae; genus Eurypyga; species Eurypyga helias. The sequence goes on from NW_010269265.1 coordinate 77,782, forward strand.
TCTTAAAGACACATTACAATACATTATTAACTGAGCATGCACTGCACAGATGAGAGCAATTTCTGTTCACACAAAGCTTTCCACTTCCATTTATTAACTTATTACATACCACACATCAAACTTTAAAGCTATCACATAGTGTCAGGCCAAATAGGTGCTTTCCCAGGCTAATTTGTCTTGTTATTTATTCTTTATTAACCATCTGGATAGTCAATTACTTCCTTCAGGCCTAATGCTACTCCTTACAGATCACCGTCATTCTTGCTAAGCTTATTGCAGTACTGTCTAGAGATAAGAGAAAGTACTTTCAGAGATCTCGAGCAACCCTCCTTCCTGCAAGCATTCAAATTTTATATCAGAGAACAGCAGCACCCCTTCCTTCCCTCCTTTTCCCCTCGAATTAGGCCAAGTAGCTGGGACCAAATATTAGAGCCCCTTGCATCTCATTGCTAGAGAGATGCCCTTTCAGTCTGGTGTGGGGCACTCCTCCTCTCCTCAGCCTGATTAACGTTTCATTGATTTGATATACTCCTCCAAGTCATCATTTTCTGACAAAAAAAAAAAAAACAACACAGGACTGGAAAAATCACTGGTTTGTGCTGTTGCCATTTAAGATATGGACAAAGCAGCTTGCCTGAAGTGAGAGGCTTTCACAGTTACCCACGAGCTACCAGTGAGAAAACACAGCATTGCTGGCACATTTATTGAGTGGTTTAAACTTGCTTCTGCCTTTCAATTAAAGCTGCAGATAAACAGAATGTTTCACACATTGCTTGAGAGTAGTATGGGAATTAGAGGCTTAATGCCATTACCACACTGACTGCCTTTCTCTGACCCATTTGCAAATACAGATGTATAGATGCTTTTGTCAGTTTATGAGGAGGCCGTGCAAAATTGATTCTGAGGAACTTCATCATGCACTGAATGCTGTTGCCTCTGGAGCCATTTTAATGTCAGCATCAGATGCTTTTCAAAACTTAATAGATTTGATATGGTCTCCCTTTCCCTAACCAATTTGCATCTTTGAAATTTTGAGCAATTAAATTTCACCTAACTTCTTACACTTCAATGATGATGAGTTATGAACTACAGAATCTAGAGGCATGGATTAAAAAAAAAGACCAGCATCAGTATGTGAATGAGTATACATCTTAGATAGGTTCATCATTCTTTTCCTGGTGGCAAGCAGAATTTTCCGAGAAAAATTTCTAATGGATAATAAATGTGATGCCTGGTAGTCCTACAACAACACTACATTATAATACCAAGCTCAATTAAGGTCACCTTGATATAAAATTGATATTACAGGGATGGAGAAAGGAAAGTAAAAGGAACACTGAATGATGCATGAATCTGGGGAATAGTTATACAGAAAGGCCAATGAAACTAGGCCTCTTCTCTTTAAAAATGAAGAGACAAGAAAAATGAGATATAGAAAACTATGAAGACGACAGAAAATATAACGGTGATTTCAGGTACCTAGTTCACACAATATGACTGAGAAAGATGTTCATTTACTGTATCCCTGTCTTGAAGTTCCTCAGTAATAAGGTACATGAACAGAAGTCATGACAAAAAGCAGCCCTACACTATTGCAGGTAAACTGGAGTTCAATACCTGAAAGAACACTCCAAATCTTTGCTAAGAATGTCACCAAGAAACAGCAAAACAAAAAAACAATTCAGATAAGCATTTCCTTGACAACTGTGAAAGAAACTCTCTGCTAATCATGCAGCTAATGGATAATGAAGCTAATCAGAGGCTAAGCTTGGAAAGAAAAAAATATTGTTGTAGAAGTTGATAACCATAAACAAATACAATGAACCAAAATTAAATGGCACCAGTTGTTTAATTTAATCACTACCTTCTTATCAACACAGAGCCCAGCACAGTGAGCGGCAGTAGGACAATATGAAATCCAAAACCCACTGCTGCCCCATTCAAAACTCTCTGCCCTACTGACCCAGCAGGCTGTGGGGCCAGACATGACCTGGAGCACAAGGGGAGCTAAGGTTGCTCCTCCAACACCATGGCTGTGCACGTCTAAGCCCTGCCTGAGCAGCGCAGGCAGCTTCAGCAAAGTGGAAGAGTGGAAAGAAGGGAGGGTGAAGCTGCCTGGAAAAAGAGACACTACTGGTGAAGCTGACATTGCAGAGAGCTCTCTGGAAAACCTCTGCCTCCTTTTCCTCCTCTCCAAAATGAGTCTTTCATCCTTTTTGCATCCTCCTGTGTCATCCCCTGTGCTAACTCAGAGCTATTTACCACCCAGAGGAATAAAGCATAAAATCAGATTTTTTTCTTCAGGTTCACTCTATTAAGTAATGACTGTAAAGTTACAACGGGGCAGAACAGTACACATTACACATAAAAGCTTCACATCCTGGAATTATCTGTCTCCTTTAAAATTTACAATTACGTTGCAATTACAGCATTTACTTGATCAGGATGACTTGGGATAAGAGCAACTGCAATATGATACAGTGCCATAATCTAAATGAATGACAAGATAATAGATGAAAATATACATCTCCATCTGAATGCATAATCTACACAATTATGTAAACATTTTTAATTAGAAATACCATGGTACATAAGTCTGTCCATACTTTGGATTATTACTGTATTATAAACTCTAGAACTTGAAGGAGATGTCTCATTTATTTACTTCTCTTTTTTTAATTCTTTTTTTTTTTTTTTAAAGAGGGATGGGACATGATATGCTGTCTTAGTGATGTCCAGTTTATCAAGGATGTTTAAGATTCATTGCAAACTAGTAGATTTTATTTTCAGGGAAGATGTTCCAGAGCGTTTATTCTCTGTGCTGCAAGACTGGCTAGCTGCCCCCAGGCTTGGATGATTTCTGCAGCCCGTGTAAGCCCCGAAATAAAAACAGTATGTAAAAGAAGACAGGAAAAGGTTCATGTTTTGTTATTATATCACATGGCCTACAGAGTACTGTTACTCTGGAAGAGAGTTGATGAAGCATTTTACACGAGGATGGTTCCTGTGAGATAAAGGTTCTCACTGCAGGTTCAGTCTTCAGCATTAAAAAAAAAAAATTAAAAAAAAAATCACATTATTACAAATAAGAAAATGGAATAAAAATACTCTAACCTGTGTGCACAAAACTGATTATATAGAGCAGCAGACAACGAACAGTGCAGAATGGATATTATTCTGCCATATTGGCAACTTAGATCGGACAACTTTCATTTTAGAAGCTCTGGCATGATGGATAAAAAACCCGAGGATGATTGTTTTCCCAGTTTTATTATGAGTTCTCAATGCAAGGATATAACACAACGTCATTCTTTTTAAAATATAATCTAAAAGTTAAATCTAATAAATTAAATCTA
>NW_010269266.1:0-4995 GCF_000690775.1 Eurypyga helias
CTCCCGGCGGGATGGAGCCGGGAGCCGCGTGCCCGTCCCGCTCCCGAAACCCTTCTGCGGATCAGAAGCCGCTTGATCTGGCCACGGGAGAGTCCAGCTGGCAGAACACCCCCTGTGCCATCCGAGCGTAATGAAATAAAGATGGATCAGTGATTATTCGGTTCCTTGCTGGTGTTAATTTCCTCTCACCCAAGGGCCTGACCACGCTGACTCTCAGCGACGTATTTCTTGGTTTAAGAGAGTAAAAGCTTAGGAGAAACTGCGTTGTGATTTATCACCTGCAATCCAGAGAAGAGTAAGTTTTAATTCCCATCAAAGGGAGGTAGTTTATGCCTTGACCTAAAGTACATATGTTAAAACACTTGGCCTTCCCTAGAGATACATTTTTGGCATATTTTGAAATGATGACACTTTTCTGGAAAACAGTGTTTGCAGTGAAAAAGGTTGTCTATTTTAACTTAAAATCTTCTCCAGGCATTTCGGTATCCAGGTAGGACAATGCCAATATTCCACCGTGAGGCGGTGAGTTAAGCTCTAAACATCAGCAGGTGCAGGGTTGAGCAGGGATGACGCTGCTCGGTGAATGATTCACCAGGTTGTACAGCACAAGAGAGAATCGGACGGTCGGGGTATCAGCAGGTGCAGGGTTGAGCAGGGATGACGCTGCTCAGTGAATGATTCACCAGGTGGTGCAGCACGAGATATCGGACGGTCGGGGTGCGTGGCAAAGGCGTCCTGCACCCACCTTCCCTTTTGCCTCTTTGCTGTGATTCCATGTGTCTGAAAATGCTGGTGAAAGCCGCTGGATTGACTCCATTGAGTTATTTCCCTAAAATCAGAAGAGGGACCGGTGGTACCCGGGCACTGCAGTACAGGACATGCTGCACTGTCCTATCGGCCTTGACAAGCACATCCATCTCGCATCCTATTTCTGGGGACCCCAACAGCCACTTTTGGTCTCATTTACAGAGCCAGAGGCTTGTCTTTTGGGATGCAGCCCCAGCACATCCATTCCTTAGGCACCGAGTTGCTGCTGTCCCAGGCAGGACCGATTCCTTATTCCCCTCTCCGTCCCTCTGCCTGCATGATAGAGACACAGGGGTTTGTCCTCAAGTTGCTGGGTCTTTTCAAGCCAGTTGTGTCTCCAGATTAATTGATGCATTTATAATTATCAGGCAATGCACCTAATTAAAGCCAGAAATCTAAGTTTTCCTCCGTGTGAACTTTAATCCAGTTGGCAAATATGGAAGGGGCCAAAAGCCAGAGGGAATTTCCCTTCTCCTGGTGGGCTGTGCTGAGTCACGCTCCGCTTTCTGGTCATGACATCATGCACTTTCACAAAACACGAGGAAAACAAGGCTTTCACCAGCCTGCTGTTAGGTCAGCTCCCCGATCACAGGACGGGGTGACTCAGTGAGTCTCTCCTCGAGGTTGGGGATTTCCTCCCAGCCAGTCCTTCTCCAGGGCAGACTTTGGACTCCTCATGTTCCCTATTGCCTGCTCCCCCTCAGTCCTGGGATATGCCTCCGGGCAGTTTCTCAGCCCCCTGGAGAAGCTGTGTGGGAAGCGGTGCCGTATTCCCACACGGAGTACTTGAGACGCTTTTCCCTCTGTTTGCTGGAGGATCCGGGTTGTGGCGTTCGCAGCGTGAAGCGCTGCCAGCGCGGCTGTTTTCTTACGGTTCTTTAGGAATCCCGTAGCTTCACAGCCACCCCTGCCCAAAAAGCGGTTTGTCAGTCCTAGCTGCTGAGCAGCCAGCTTGACAGATGGATGTAGTAAAGGGGATGGGGGAAAAAAGCTGTTCGAGTTTCAGATTTCGAGGTTACAGAGGAAAGGCTCAAAAAAGGAGCAATTAGCATCCCTGCAGTGCTCTGCTTTCTCTCTACACCCACTTTCTGCTGGGAAGTGTTTAAAAATATTTGGTGAGATTCATGCTCTGAGGGCACATTCACCAGGAATACTCCTTATGTCCAAAATTTTCATGTTTGCAGTAAAGTCCTGGTGGGACGAAGGGGGGTGGCAGGGATCCTCCGGTCTTTTCCTTGCCTGCAAACCGCAGCAGAGGCTGATGATGATTTTCCAGAGGGAATTCCTCCCCACATCACGCTCCAGCCTGTGGCCCACATCACTGCCGGTGGGGAGGGGAAGCAGCCCCCGGCCCTGGCAGGGCAGCGTGCAGTGACGGAGGGACGGCAGAGCCGCAGAGGGCAAGGCGCTCGCTGGGCTGGACCTGCTGCGGTCGCACGCTGCTGCACGCCCCTTCCAGAGGCTTCTGGAGAGGTGCAGCATCCTCCGGACACGTCGGGTCAGATGCTGGTGACTCAGCCGGGTCCCGTGATGACTTCCCTCCTCCTCCAGCCCTGCCAAAACCCTGTTTGCCGCCTCCGATGTCGCTCCGGAACAGGGTAGGCAGGAGGGAAAGCCGAGTGGGGTATTTTTGCTGTCTCATTTTCGAGGTGGAGATTTCCTGAAGGTTAGCCCTGCCGCGTCGGGTGTTTACACGGGCTCAGCGCCGTTTCTCATCGGCGTGACGTGGAACTTTAGAGGGCAGAAAACTCTGGGACAGTTTTTTTCACGGACATAGAGGAGCAGATAGGGATGGAGCGAGTTGAGCAGGCACAAAGTACAAACACGCTCTGGGTGTCGTGCAATTACGTAAGGATTTCGTGTTCCCAAAGGCGAGAAGGAACTTTTTACAACCGACATGAACTGCTTGGGCTGAGTGTTGCTCTGAGAACCAGACTTGTAGCTTTTGCCCTGAATTAGAGCATCAGCGTGTCAGCGTGTCAAGGGTGAGCACCCTGTTGTGACACTCCTCTCTCGTGGCTGAGGAGCCTTCGGAAACTTTTGTACTGCAGTGAAACAAGCCCTGGTGATGTTTGAACACAGAGACCTATAAACCACATAGGAAATTAAGTCACTTTATGAGAAAATTGCAAGTGCTCTTTGCTTAAAGCAGCACAGGAAGGACTGAGCCTGACCTGCTCGCAGATGGGCCAGAATCGATTGCCAGAGCCAAGCTCTTTAGAGAGCTTGATAAAATCAGCTGTAAATCTGGATTACGTTTTATAACTAGACCTAATAAACGTTTTCCCTTTCTAATTTTTGTAATGGCCTCGGGACCTGTGGATCCGTATCGGAGTGCTTTTGGTGGAAGGCCCTCATTTCTGAGGTTCAACGTCAGCTGTTCAACGATCATGAGATCCCCTTGAAAACTATCTTCTCTCTGTTTATTTGCTGTTGGGGTTTTGAGTCTCCGCGGTCTGTATTTTAAATTTTGCTCTGCAGAAGGACCAGGGCTCAAAACTTGCTTTTCAAAACCAGAATAAGAGCTAAAATTGGAGCGGGAGGGAGGGACTTCAAGAAGAAAAGTGAACTTTGCAGGGCTGAGAGAAAAATGGCAAGTACTGACAGTTTTGCTTCATCCCTCATTTTTCTCCAAGGGAGCCCAAGGTTTTCATCATGCAAGGGTGGTGTAAAGCTCATTCGTTTCTTCAGACTTTTATGAAGACAAAGTACAGCAGCAGACATTAGATTAAGCTTTATCCTTGGGAAAGAATAATTGTCTTGGAGAAATTATTAATGTTATTCTGTTCTCTTCCGCTGCAGACACAGCACATATCCCGAGCGGTGGGAGCGTTCTGCACATCTGAAAATAAACACCCACCATCGAACGCCCTAAGACGTGTCATGCTGTTTTTCTGAACCCTTTAACGGCAGCAGGATTTCACATGCCTTTCCCACAAGGAACTCTTACTTGCCTGCCAGCTCCGGAGGGGCTTTGCCATGAATTCCTGTGAGCTCTCTGTGGGCTCCTGGGTTTATCATGCCGGTTTAAGGCGAGGAAGCCAGCAGGCAGGGTGGGACAGAGCTCCTGGGGGTTGTTTTCTTTTCCCTAACGGTGGAAATGCTGTTGCTGGTATGGTTGAAGCTTTGGAGCGAGTTACGGGTGGGTGGGCTGGGCTGGGGTCTGAGCCTGGGGAAGTGGTTGCACTCCAAGGGCTGGACTGTTTGGATACACGGGATGTGCTGCTGGCTCACGTTCTGCAGGTGATGGTGGCTTGGGCAATGCCTTGCAAAGGCCAGGAGAGGAAGCGCAGATCCAGCCTCAGGTTTTTTCAATATTCCCAAGAGTGACGTGCAGTGCATTTCCCTAATCAGGGATATGCCCGGTGTGTGCTGGGGCCCCGCAGCTCCTTGATGGCTTCTGGCAGCGGGAGCGGAGACTTTTCACTGCCATCCACATCCGAAGGGTTCCCTCTGCCAATTCCTTCCCAGACTTTCTAATCACCAGGAGAGGCCATTTCAATACTTGAAAAATGAGGTTTATTTTATAAACTAGAGAAGAGTCTGAGGAGGCAGGTAGGGACCATCCCCTGGGCGAGCTGTGCTCTGCCTCATACGCGTTTGTGGCTTTGAACAGGGCACATGTATCGGCCAGAGCACCCGGCGGCAGCCCCTGCACCCACCCCTCCTGGGTGCTGGGCTCCCTCCAACCGTCACCTCGCCGGAGGGAAACGGAGCGGAGGCCCTAGGACCTGTTTGACGGATTGTCACGTTTCAGAAGGATTCCCGCCTTGGCTGGAGCACTGCCTGGAGGAGATGTGCCTGTGGAGCCCGGCTGACTCCCAGTGCATCCCTACCTGCCGCCTGGGCCGTCTCCGCAGCTGTGGCTCAGCATCGCCTCTGGCATGGGCACGTGCTTCCCTTCACGTTACGCCCTAATTGATCCAAACATTTCCAACAACAGACTTTGGTCGCTGGAAGCAAGTCTTACAATATTTACACATCTGAGAAATATTTGCTCGCTGACAGAGCTCCAGGAAATGGAAGATGACACCTTTTGCCAGAGGAATTCCGTCCCTGCATACAGGGCACCCAAGCTGCCGCCTCCCGCGTGATCCCAGGAACAGCAGCAGCAGCAAGGTCAGGCGATGGTGTAAACCCAGCGCTGGGAACACCTGGCTGCACAGCTCCGCCTGGTCCGGAATGAAG
>NW_010269266.1:5037-5302 GCF_000690775.1 Eurypyga helias
TTTTAACCCTGTTTCCCACTGTCCGCCCCCCAGGCAAGCGGCTTGAGGCCGTAACCCCTGAATGCCAGACCCTTTGGAGGAGCGATGGCGTCCTCCCAGGCGGCAGCTGCCCCCTGCGATACTCATCTGGCACCCATCTTCCCCCAATAAACTTTAGTTGCTCTTTCCTTAACCAAGACGTGGATGCGTGTGGATGTGCCCTGCATGGCAACGGGGGCTGCGGCCCCCCGACCTCACCCCGCGCCCCCTCAGCCGCGCACCCCCC
>NW_010269267.1:0-201 GCF_000690775.1 Eurypyga helias
CCGGCGATTTTTCCCCCCCTTGCTCTGTGCAGACACAGCGCCGAACATGTGTTTTAAAAGGGAAAAGTGTGAAGTTTTCAGATCGGAGAGGAAAAGGGCCGGAGAGCCGGAGGCAGCCTGTGGAATGTGCAAGTCGCAACGAAAATACCTGCTCGGGGGTTTTATGGCTTTCCTATTAAAAAAAAAAACAAAACAAACCCC
>NW_010269267.1:545-1784 GCF_000690775.1 Eurypyga helias
CCCCCGGCGATTTTTCCCCCCCTTGCTCTGTGCAGACACAGCGCCGAACATGTGTTTTAAAAGGGAAAAGTGTGAAGTTTTCAGATCGGAGAGGAAAAGGGCCGGAGAGCCGGAGGCAGCCTGTGGAATGTGCAAGTCGCAACGAAAATACCTGCTCGGGGGTTTTATGGCTTTCCTATTAAAAAAAAAAACAAACCAAACCCCACCACGCTGATCAGGTGCTAAGTAATGCTATAAAGTAAAACCACATTTCCAAGGTGTCGGGAACGTTTATGCTTTTCTTCCGAAGGGCCGGATTTCATTTTATTTTTATATCGGGGTTTGAAGGGGTTGGGAAAGGAAAGGGAAAAAACCCCAAACCCTCCGATAAGTGTCGGAGATCACGCCGTTACGAAAGATTTATTAAGATGTGCAGGGGCTGAAGGAAAGGAAATAATAGAAATAATTGCCCCGAAGAACAAAAGGAAATTGGGTCAGCCCTGAATTCTGTCAGAAAAATGAATTTTAAATCAATATATATGTGTTTAGAGCCCTTGGAAAGCGCAAGCAACGGGGCTTTCGGCACCCGAAAACGCTTTGTCCCTTTTTTCCAGTCTCTTTTTTCCCCCCTTTTCGTCTCCCGCTGGCATGGCCCGTGCCCACCCCTCCGCTCGAGGGGGGGTTTATAAAAAGCCCAGGCATTCCAGCCAGCGCGACCGAGCTGAACCGAGGGGAAACATTCGCTCTCTAAAAGGAGATTTGGCTTCGCCCTTCCCCAGCGCCGCACGTCGAGGGGCCGTGGGGCGAGCGCTCGCCCTGCTCCCATGGAGAGGGGAAAAATGGGGGGCCTGGGAGGGGGTGAAACCGGCATCCCCTCCCCGGGGCGAGCCGAAAGGTGAGGGGTCAGCCCCAAAGGGGGTCCGGCCACGGCCTCACGTTGTCCCTGGTGGGATTAACCCCTCCGGCCCCTGGAAAGGGCAACACTCCGCGCCGAAGCCCACCTCGATTTGGAGGCTCTCATGGACGGCTCCTAAAGGGATTTTGGGGGTATTTTTCCTCCCCCCTCCACCGCTTCTACAATTCCTGCCCCAATTACCACCCTGGATACTTCCCCGCTAACGCCACGGGCGGGTCAGGGGGTTGGAGGTGCCGCGGCCGGGACCCCGCAGCATCACCGGGGGCGGGGAGCGGTGGCTTTGCTCGGTGGGACCCGTTTCGGACGGAGCGAACATCCATCGCCCTGAGAAATTCCCATCGTAG
>NW_010269268.1:0-8631 GCF_000690775.1 Eurypyga helias
CACCTCTGGGGGTTTTGAGGGAGAGAAGGTGGTGCAAGGCAGCGAGCTGCTGCGGTGCGGCTGTCCCAGGGCTTTTCCTCAAGGACGTCAGGACATGGTGCTTCCTGGTCTGCCCCTTCCACCCACGGGTAGGGCTTCGTGGTGGGTGAGGATGAGGCCAACTCCCGATTCTGCTACTGGGAAGGGAGGGAGCAAACTGGGGAGGGATGAGAATGGCTGCTGGGAAAGAGAGCTGACTTCTGCATTGTCTGCACAGTTTCTTAAAAGCCAGGATGTCATCAGTTGTCCTTGTGGGGTGTTAGAGGGTGACAGAGTGGATGTAAATGAAGACTTGCCCCTAGGCAGGGGCTGTGGGTGTCCCTCGGGTGGATCAGCGGGAATGGCTTTGGCAAATCGTCAGCAGAGCTTGACCGCTCTGTCCAGACTGTGCTCAGGTCATACTGTCAGTGGGGTGCAGAGACACTGTGTGTCCTGTGCGCCGTGTTTGGGATAACCGGTTAGTTGGGATATGCTGATGACCCATGGAGCTTAGGGTTGACAAATGCGTAAAACAAGTATTTTTTTGAGCCAGGTGTCATTTTTGCAAGAGGAACGTAAGCTGGAAATGACAAAAAAAAGGGTTTTGCATCTGAAAGTACATCCACATTTCCAAGCATCGGCAAAGGCAGCACCACTGGTTCCCGTGCTCACGGGTGGGTGAATCCCAGCAAACCCATGCCGGTGGCGTGGTGGAGGCACGGAGCCTGCAGCAGGGCAGGGGCAGAGTGAGGGTCTGCAGGCCCCTGCCCGGTGCTCTGTTCCTGAACGTTCCTGTGCTCCTGCTCAGTGACAAGTTATTGCGTGGCTTTTGACTGAGTGAGGAGAATTCCAGCAGTGTAGCCTGTAGCGTCATTACCGGCGTTTTCTTCACGTCACGGAGGGGTTTGTCCATTCGTATTTTCTTCAACCGCATGAAGAAAGCCCGTAAAACTCAACCTGAAGCGGAATGTACCTTTTATGAGAGAGGTCTGCTTCATTTTAGTTGCTGGGATGTTGAACTGTGAATTGCAAGAGGTGACCCTGGGGAAGGGTGGTGAGCGGGACCAAGCGAGGTGAGAAGGTGCGTGTTCGTGCTGTGACAGCTTTAATGAGCATATTGCTGATGCTTATTGGCAAGAACAGTACCTCCAGCACTTCTTAAGGACCTTGAAACGCTGAACTCACCTGAGTCGGGTGCTGGTGCTGATGCAGAGGCAGGACACCCCACAGCTGGGCACTGGGGGTTCTGTACCCCGTCTCAGCTCAGTCCCGACACTGGTAAGCTCCTGAATCCTCCTCTTGGCAGAGATCCTGCTGGTAGCATGCTGCCCAGCCGGAGAGCGCACGTACTTAGCAGGCAACAGGGATCCACTCTCCGATGGCGAGCCAGAAATGGCATTAAGCAGCGCGAGATTTTGGCATGTTGAACGGCTTTGACGTTCTCGTGACGCAGCACAGCCCTGGGGAGCAGAGTGGGTTCTGGGGGCTGTTTGCACCGAGTCGGTGCTTGCCAGTGGCAAAGTCCGTCTGTGCGTGTCTCCTGGGGGAAAGATGACTGCCTTTGCGCTCCCGTTCTCCTGCTCTCTGGTTTTGGGGCAGAACAATGGCAGTTCTGCTCATATAAGTTAAATATTAAGGCTTTTTCTGATTGTACCTGCCTTTGGTCTCGAATACTTGATGGGGAAGCTTTCCCCCTGAACACATCTGAGAAGCACCGCAGTCATTAGCTGGTACACCAACTCTTGTTTGTTTTTTTTTTTTTTTTAAATTGATACCTAATTTGCTGTTCTCATCACTTTCCGGGCAGGAATATATTATTTTCTCTTACTACTATTTTTTCTCTGCTCTGTAACCTTTGAAATGAACAAATTGGTGTTAGTGAAGTAATGGGGGCTACTAGTGACTCCAATCCTTGCCTGTTGGAATGTGTGAAGTTTGAGTGCAGTCGTTTACTAGAGGTCATGTTCCTAGCTAAATAACAAAAAAACCCCAAACCCTCAAACCTTGGTTTATTGTTCTGTTCTTTCAGAAGGATGGGGAGAACAATTGTGTTCTTTGAAGGTGTAGGAGCCACTAATCACGACTTGCCTTTTAATGTAAATGTCTCTGGTGGCCAGATGTAATCTGCACACAGGGGGGAGGCAAATCTCTTTAAAAGCATCTGGAGCTTTAGTGATTTCTTGTGTTCTGGTTTTTCCCCAAAGATCCGAGCCAAGAAGAAACCTACTCCAGTGAAGTATGAAGTTGGGGATCTTGTTTGGGCCAAGTTCAACAGACGCCCATGGTGGCCATGCACAATTTGTCATGACCCAGTGCTGGACTGTCACTCAAAAATGAAAGGTACTGTATCTGCTCAGACCACAAAGTGGAGGTGTTGTACGTGGCAGGGTATTGCAGCTGTCAATTAATTTAAAACAAACATTTCTGGCCCTTGAAAGGTGTGAAGAAATAGACTTTACTGTGGAAGACCTGGATCTGTAAAGCAGACCTGGGTCAGGGAGGTGACAGGAGAAGGATGGGGCTGAGGCAGATGGAAGTGGCACAGAACGCTGTTGCATGTGTAGGCTTTCCTTCCTAGAGTGTAGGAAGGATGAGTAGCTGGGCTGAGCTCAGGGCTGTGCAGGAGAAAGAACAGCCTCTCGAAAAAGGGATGCAAAAGAAAGAGCAGAGCAAAAGGAGGTGGATCGGGGAGGCAAGGACAAGATGTGCGATGGGTGAGCAAGTAGAGCTTGGGTAGCTTGGGGTGTGTGAGGACATAGTCAGCCAGGCCTGGAGAACGAGAGGCTGGAGAGGCTGAGCAGCAGGGTGTGGGATAGCACAGAGTAGCTGCTGAATGCCTGGAGGTGTGATGAGAATGTGTGAGAGGAAGTGAGATTTTTTGGGCCTTGTTTGGCACAAGGAGGCAGGGAGCTGTTTATGGGGAAATATCAGAAATATGTGGAGGTGGAGCCACATATGGGGAAGTTTAGGGTATAGTGTGTCAGAAACTAAAAGCCAGCTGAATGGGAGGGGAAGAGATGGGGGAAAGAAGACAGAGCTGCCTCGGAGGGGAGGGACAGGAAGGAAGAGAGTATCACAGCCTCAAGGCAGAGAAGTGTAGGTGAGCGATGGAGAGAACAGAGAGGAAGTGATTGTTTGGAAATTGCAGCTTATTTGAGGGCTGTCACAGTGCTCTTAGGATCCTACTAGCTGCCATGGGGAGAGTGCCACAAATGGAAAAGCTTATTTATTTGTTCCTGTTTTCCCCATCTGATTGGCTTTGTTCTGTGGGCAACTGGAAACCTCTTGACCCGGTGACGTCTGCCACTGACAGCTCTGCAGACTGCTGAGGTTGCCACTCCCCAGTGTATTTCTCTACAGCTTTTTTGGCCCCCGCCAGCCGAAGAACCGAGTGCTGAGAGCGAGCAGGCTTTCTAGTGGCCATCAGCTCAGAGCCCTCTGCTATTTCTCTAGAGACGTGAAGTAGCTTTTCCTGCACTGTGCTCACCTCATCCCCCAGTCTGGTTGCTGTAGTCATCTCACTTGCTGTAGTCATCCCACTTGCTGTTTCTCCACCTTCCCCTTCATCCTTTGGGAAACATTCATCCTGATTCTAGATAATACTGAATGTGCTGGTTTAAATGGTCCCTTTTGAGCTCTCAAATTCCTGTCAAAGATGTTGCTGGAAGATATGCCAAATAGATATCCTTCCCCTGCATCCCTCCCCATGAAGTTTTGGACAGGATTTAATGTATATAGCTGTCCAGTAATCCTCTCTCCGTCTGTGTATGAGGATTTCTAATAAAGGAATTCTGCAGGGAGGAAACACGCTGTTAACGAATTCCAGCAAGGTCTAATCTCCAGCTACATGATAGTCTCTCCCATCGTGTTTTTTCTGTCTTCAAACAAATATAGCTCTGGGGAAAATTACGTTTTTCAGTTGTGCCTGTATGTAATCTGCTCATATTCCCTCCCTGCTGCTGAGGTGGCAGAGCCGGGTTGATCCACGCTCTGGCGCTTTTGGGCAGGGGGAGCTGCCGGGGTTCCGTGTGCGCTGTAGGAAGCACAGTCCCCCTCGGCTCTCCTGTTGCCAAGGGAACGAGCCCTTCAAAACAAGGCAGGTCCTTTCAAACTCATCACTTGTGCAAAAACCTCTTGTCTTGAGTTTGAGGCACGGCGTTTTGTTCGAGGCGGTGTGCCTTTTCTCAGCAAGCTCTTGACTCAAAAGATTTTTGGAGCTGGAAGATTGAGGCTCAGTGGCTAGAGTCCCAGTACTGTGAGTGGGACGGATGAAGCCTGTCGTCTCTGATCTTGGTTTGTTGCTGCCCTGGTCGTTATTTGTCATCCTATCCGTGGTCTTGGTCAGAATTGCTAAAGGCCAGGCTGCTGCGCTGTGCTGGCGCTCCTGGAAAAGGCAGCAGGAAGCGAATGGGCTGCGAATTCTAGGCTCAGAGAGCGAAGGTGTTCCTAGGAGAATGTGAAGCACGCAGTGCAGCACAGCACAGGGAGAAGTTTATATCCCTTGTTCAAGCCTTGTTTACTCTGTTCTAATGCTTGTAACCTGTCCTTTTTCACCAGCACAGCCAGTACTGGCTCAGTTGTTAATTGTACCATGTCTGTTCAGCGTTCTCACACAGAAAGCACCTTTGATTGTGCCTTTACGACTGAGTTTCTTCTCTTGCTGTGCACCTTTATGCCCAAAGTCTGGAGATGCTCATTGCTGCTAACATTTTGTCACGTTGCACCTAGTCCTTGTGGAGTGTGTGCTTCTTAAATACTGCTGGTCATGTTTTATGTCCTAAATAAGAGTTTGTTTGGTAACAAAGCACTGAACAAGATGGCATGTATCGTGGTGGGGGAGGTTCAAGCTGTATCAGTAAATCCTCTCCAGAAGGATGTCATTTCTGGGTGTTGCCGGCACACTGTTGTCTTTTCCCAATGGTTGAGTGGACTGGACTGTTTAATCATTAATCAGGGAGCAGCAAAACAGAAATGTCCTGCCTAGTATGTCATGTGTCTCAAGGAAAAAAGTATTAGGATATTTTTTCAATTGGGCTTTTTGCAGCCAAACGGTAGCCTTTGCTCTAGGGAGATGCCCCATCTTTAGACCTGTTAATCAGTTGTTTGTGAGGAAAAAACAACACCTCCCCAACTTGGAAGTGGAGAGTAGCAACACAACATATAGACAGCAGAGATCAAGGGGGTCTCCCTTAGTTCTGAGGAGAAATTCCCAGCACTGGCATTCACATGGGAACATTAGTAAGGGAAAAGTAGTTGAAAATCAAGTGGCAAATTGTTACTGCTTTCTGTGATTCTTTTTGTGTCTTTATTCTGTTATATTCAAGGGCTTAATTCCGTTACATTTCTCAAAATAGTTTCCAATCGGAGACCGTACCGGGAGTACTATGTGGATGCCTTAGGAGAACCTTCGGAGAAAACCTGGGTTGCTGGGAAAGCCATCGTCCTCTTTGAAGGAAGGCATCAGTTTGAAGAGCTCCCTGTTCTTCGGAGAAGAGGAAAGCAAAAGGAAAAAGGCTACAAACATAAGGTTAAAGATCTGTTTTCTCTACTATGGTTTAGATTCTTTGAATCTGCGCAGTACAAAGTATTCCTTTATGCCTGGAATTGCACTTCGATCCCTTTCTTCTGTGGCAGTGACTGCAGCATCGTGGCTGGGGAAGCGATTCTTTGCATCCTTACAATGAGCATGGTTCATAAGCTGCCAGGAGTTTCTAGGCTCTCTTTTATGTTGGGGTGTGGCCTGCTGCTTTTACTGCCCTGGGCATCGCTGAGAGGCAGAGGAGTCGGGTCCCTGTCAGTGTGCGATCTGCTCAGCCCTCCCCTGGTGTCCGGTACAGCCTGCTTCTAAGGAATCACAGAATCATAGAATGGTTTGGGTGGGAAGGCACCTTAAAGATCATCTAGTTCCACCCCCCCTGCCATGGGCAGGGACACCTTCCACTAGACCAGGTTGCTCAAAGCCACATCCAGCCTGGCCTTGAACACTTCCAGGGATGGGGCATCCACAGCTTTTCTGGGCAACCTGTTCCAGTGCCTCCCCACCCTCTCAGAGGAACTTCCTCTGCGCTCCGGCAGCATCTTTGCCGGATGTGAAGCAGAGGTGTGGGGTCGCACGCTTCACTACATCACTGACTGAAATAAAGGAGTGGGGTTTTTAACCCTGCTTCAGTAATCCTCTTTGTAGAAACCTGTTAGGATGTACAGTTTGCCTTGGAAAACGCTTTGTCAGTGAGCCTGGGGGAATGAGTTTTGTGGCTCATCGCATCATCTCCATTTCCAAACGTAACGTCCCGGAGCAGCTGTAGCCAGTATAGTGTAATGTGACACAGGGGCCTGGTCTGTGTCTTGAGGAAGGTGACAAGAAATGAACTTTTTACAATTGCTGAAGTGAAGAAGTACAGAGGCGCCTGTATTACAGAGACAGCAGATAATCGTACTCGGTGATGGTGTCTACTTTTTCTTCTTACCCAAGAGGTTTGTTAACAGTTCAGCACTTAACACACGTTAGTGCAAAACCATCAGGGTAAATGTGCTCTTGCAGATGTGAGTCCCTGGGTGTAATGCTTTCTTTTCCAAGGGGCCTGTTCGGTATCTTCTCTAAAGACTTTTCTCCTTGTGTTCCCAGGCCCCTAATAACTAGTTATGTGCTCCCAAGTAACATTTCTGGTCCTACAAATGCTCTATGGCCAGAATCCCTTCCTATGTGTAAATGGCAGTGCCAGTGTGGCTGTAGTAGAGGGAATCAAATGCTTGTTGCTTGCACAAATGTCCAGGTTTGCATCCCTGGAAGCCAGGATCTGATGAAGAACTGAGTGTATTTGGCTGGTTTGCTGTCAGGCTCCACAGAGCCTTTTTAATCTGCTGAAATGAGATTTTGTGTTTGGTGTGGGTTTGGAACAAGCTTCTTGCAGATTTAGATGTTAGCAGAGGTTCCTGTCCAGTATGCAGAGTGCTCTTTGTTTCATACTAGAGGTACAGAGTCAAAGCTGGGAGACTGCCAGGTAATGGAAGTCTTGATTTTGGTAGAGAACATTCTAAATGTGTGTCTGGATCTGGTGTTTGTAGCAAGGTGAGTTGATGGAGAGGGAGGGTTGACTTGTGCTACAAGGGGTCCAAGGGGTGCAGGAAGAATCAGCAATGAGCAAAGCAAACATCTCTGCTCAGATATTTTAAGGAAAATGATGCTGCATTTGCTTGAGAGGCTTGTTGGCTGTTGCTCTGCATTTCTGTGCCAGGGGCCATACTGTATGCATTCCCCAGCATTACAGGCTGTTGTGCTCAGGGTGTGCTGGCATGCCAAGACATCTGGTTCCTGGGAGACCTACACTTGTGGGGACCTTTTTCCTGTTTCGGGAATGCACAGGGATTTTTATTAGGCTCAGCAGGAGTGCAGAGTACTTAACCAGGTATTTTCTGTGTCTGGTAGGCAGAGTCTCTGGGAACCCATGTGATTGTCTTAAGAATGTAAAGTACAGGACTGTCACCCTGGTGCCTTGTGTGTGTCTATCTCGCTTTTATCTTGTTGCTTACCCTATCCAATTTTTTCTTTTTTTTTGTCTTCTCCAACTTTAAGGTTCCTCAGAGATTTATGGCTAAATGGGAAGTCAGTGTTGGACAGGCAGAAGACATTCTTCTCGGGGGGCCAGAGGATCAGAAGTGCAGCCAGAACTCGAGTGAGCTGGACAGCGAGAAGGAAGTGCAGTCAGAATACTATGCCAATGGCCCTGGAGCAGAAAGGGACAGGCAGCTGAATGGCTGTTTTAAATCCTTGGCGTTTGACTCCAGACACCCAGCCAGCGAGAAAGGAAAATTGCACATTAAGCCACGTGTGAAAAAGAGCTCTGAGAGCAGAAAAAGGACTAGAGTAAAAAAGAGTGGCACAAGAGGGGAAGCATCTAGGGGAGAAATCAAAGAAAAAACGCCAGAGAGCATAGTTAGAAACGTGATTGTCGGGGACCTGCCAGAGAAACACGCGTCTCACGAACTTCGCCGGATAGCCAGCAGCCTAACAGCATCCACTAGCGCCAGGGAAAACCATTTGCTTTCTTCCTTCGGAGAAAGGCGTTTTGAAAAGATACCCTTGAAACCAGACTACGAGAGTCGTAAAAGTGATGCTCTGAAGAACACTCTCCAAGGGGATTTGTTTTCCAGCTCATCTTTGGAGAGAGAGAAGAGCTCCTTGGGCATTCTGTGCAGTTCCAAATTACAAATACACTATTCTGCATCTGATGCTGGTATTGAGAAAAAGCAACCTGAGTCGGATTTGTCCTCCTCCCTCTCAGATGGTGGAAACAGCGATGTAGATGCCGTGGACCAAAGTTCAGAGAGAGCCTCTAGTGCTCTTGAAGTTAGTGACTCTTCAGATAAAGTGGAGAAGGAATTCCCCATGACGTCAAGCGGAAATATTAAGCTTTCCATGTATCTTTCTCAGAAGAGCAACAGAAGGGCCAGGAAGAAGTCATACAGGGATCGCAAACCTCTGGGAGGTTCAGTAACCAGCAGACTTGACGCTGAATTTGCAGACGGGGAGCTTGAAGTAGGCTTCTCCGATGCCGAGATGTCATTGACAGCTCTGGAGTGCTCTTCAGATGTGAGAAATGACAATCTTTCCCT
>NW_010269268.1:8662-18878 GCF_000690775.1 Eurypyga helias
GCACACTACTCCCCAAAGTGTTTCCAAGGACGGCTCCTGGCCTGCTGTTGCAAATCAAGCAATCTTAAAACCGAAAAGCATGAAATTGCCCCGAATCAGGAGTATAAAATGCAAACATAAAGAAAAAGTTGCTGGGTTGGAGCCTCCTCTTGCAGAAGAGGAGGGTGGCGTGAATCACTGCTCTTCGGATACCAAAGGTTTCTCTGGCCTTCAGAGAGATTCTCTTCAGAGAAGCGGAAAAGTTGACGGTCAGAAACTGTTAAACAACATGCATGAGAAACCCAGGGATTCTGCTGAAATAGAAACGGCGGTGGTGAAACACGTCCTGTCGGAGCTGAAGGAGCTGTCTTACCGGTCCATGAACGAAGATCCTGGTGACTCTGGCACTCCGAAGGCCACAGTACCTTTGCTTTTCTCTTCTGCCTCTGGTCACGGCCGTTTGCCTATCGAGCCAGATTACAAATTCAGCACCTTGTTAATGATGTTGAAGGATATGCATGACAGTAAGACAAAAGAGCAGCAACTGATGACTGGTCAAAATATAGTCCCATTCCGAAATACCAGCACGGCGGATGGTTCTGGAAGCAATGCTGCAAGTGGTCTGAAGTCCTTGTCTATTGTAGGTCCCCCATATAAAATAGAAAAAAATGGAGATTGTGTCCAGGAAATGGTAAATCCAAACTCCGCTCTAAGCAACTCCTCATTCCCACGCAATCCTCCAACCAAGTTGACGGGGATTGGTACTAGTAAAAGGGAGCCCGCGAGTACTGCTGTTTCTGGGACAAATGGCACAAATTGCGTGCCCAAACGCAACTGTTCAAAATCTAAGCAGTCATCAAAGCTTGGAGATAAAACAGTTTCAAACAGAAAGGACTTAAAACCAGGAGGGCCAAGTAAGTTGTTAAGTCGGTTATCCAGAGGTTCAGGAGAACGTGCATTCCGTGTTCACGGTTCGGTTACCAGTCCTCTAGGTAATGAAGCAGAAGATACTGAGAGGAAAGAGTCTGTTGATTTAACAGAACATTCAACTGATGAAGACTCTGCCTGTTTATCTGATGACAATTTAGATCGTATTGGAAGGAGACCTGAAGCTGGTAGAAATATTGAGAGCTGCACTTCTGCTGAAAATGGGGAGAGTCCAGACTTGGATTCCGAGGCAAATAGTGAGAGCTCTCTTGGTGATGAGGCTAATGATACCAATCACGTAGCACCCAAAAAGCGGTGGCAACGTTTTAACCAAAGCGGTGCTAGATCTAATAAGCACACCAGTAGATCTAGGGAACAAGGAAACTTGGAGAGTGCCTTTGGCCTGAATTCTCGTGGCTTTTCACTGAAGGGAAACGAGTGCTTGGGACGTAGGCATTCCCCTCACTCAGAGGTGCTTGAGGGAGACCTGACAGGTCAGGACTGTGAGAATCATGTAGACTTAGTTGAGAAACGTTTGAATGTATGTGGTAAGCCAAACAACAGTGTGATGGACTCAGAAACAGAGCTTGGCAACTTTGCTCCCCAGTCTGAATTCTCTGCACAAGGTAAGGGAGCTGGACTTGCGCCAGAGTATTTGTATACATTTTATACTTTTTTTCATTTAAAGCATAAGTTACGGGACGTGGGGCTGTTTGACAACACCGCTGTCTACCTCTGCGCTGAAGAAAGCGCCGCACCTTGCTTTTGGGTTCGCCGTAAGCCCGGAGAACAAAGAAGGCAGAACGATTATGGGGCTTTGCTTAGCTTTTTGGTCAGAAAGTTTAAATGCATCACGGGTCATTAGTTTTCCCCCACAGTGAAAGGTAAAATAAGCATCCTTCCGAGCTTGGGCGTACGTTTTTAAACGCAAACCTCTGTAATGTGTTGCTGAGAGCTGCGCACTTGGCGTTAGCGGGACAGATCAGCGCTAGAAAGTTGTGGGAAACTGAGCCTCGGTGGCTGGTACTCTTTTTTTTTTTTTTTCCCTAGTGGTGTTTCACATAGAGTCTGTACTTGGTTTGTCCGGTAGGATTTGCTCAAGACCATGTGTTGGGTGGGTTTTTTGGTGGTTTAGTGTGGAATTTTATTAGTTGCTAATAAGGAATTGGGGAACCCCACAGATTTCCTAATTTACTGCTTCGGTGTGGCTGCCTGAGAGTTGAAGGGGAGGACAGGAGAGGGGGAAGCAGCCGGGGAGGCTGGGCTGGAGGTGGGTCTGGAAGATGGCAGGCAGGAGTAAGGCAGCATCACTGGAAGGGAAATGACCCACAAAGGGGGCAGCGTCTGAGGACCGCAAGGTTAGACAGCCCTGCCTTAGAGATGGGGAAATTTGGTTAAAGCTATTAAAAAAAGGGTGTGTGTGGGGAAGTAGGTCCAGCAGAACCATGTTGAACATATGCCGTCCTCGGGCTTCTGCTAAGAATCCGAGGAAGCAAACCTTAGTGAAAACAATAAAAGGAAGTTTTTACATAGATGACAACAATGTCGTTTTCTGCGATGCCACAAATCAGTAGATACCGTAACTTCCTATAACTTGGCAGAACGTGTGCGTGTGGTCACTTACGTTTTCCCTCAGCGCACGGTTGGTGTGTGTGCTTCACTGTCAGTGGTTGCTGGAGGTTCCTGCGCCTCTTTCAGCATGGAAGAGGCAGCTCCTGGCTTAGTGGTCGTAGGACCTGCCCAAGGCAAGTCGCAGCAGGCACGGAAAACGAGCCCGTAGGGTGTAACGCACAGGGTAGAAGTTCTGGTCTAAAACAAGCAGCGTAGTCGTTCACTGACTCCTCTGGCCGTGTGTTTTGAGGCCTTAAGTCTGAGAGAGCAGGCGAGAGGATGCAGGTGCTTCTGGGGCTGCCGAGGCTCTGCCGCAGCAGCGTCGCAACCGCCGGGCAGACGGAGTTCCTCGTTCCTGGGTTCTCGCGGGGGGGTTGCAGTTGAAGCATCCCTTCAGTGTCGCTGTGTGAGACTGAGAGGCAAGCTGGCAGAGAGCTAGAGAGGAAGAGCTGCTGAGAGGCAGCGATGCTAACGGCAGAGGAAGGCAGCAGGCTGCTGGGCAGGGTGACACCGGCGGAGAGGAGCGCAGAGCTGTCCTGGTACTGCACACAGGGATGCAGCGATGGCCCGGGTTTGCTTCAGTGACAGATCAGCAATCACAGCGTAGACTAATTCCCCTGCCCTAAGTAGCACGTGAGCCTTGAGAGACACCCGGAGCTTATCAATATAAATGTGCCTTAAAGAGGCACGGGAGCTGCCAGGACGGCTGTGACATCCCCAGTGTGCTGGAGGTGGTGAGTAAACCTCTGATCCCGTGGAAACCAGCCTGCCTTTTATATCAGGCCAGGCTAATTATATAGAAAATAGAATGACGCTGCAAGTTAGTCTAACTGCACCTTACAGAGGAGAGTTTCCTCAGCTGGCCAGTACTGTGGGCAGGGGTGGCTAACGCTGGTCCGCAGCAGGCAGCGCGTCGGTGTGACGGATCGCTGCAGATGGCAGTCACGTCGGTGGCGTTTCCGCTGACTCCAGCTGGATCAAGTCTTCATCGTTGCTGAACGGCAGCATCTGGCACGTTTTGGCTGCAGACCTCGTGCGATTTAGAGCAAGAAGTAAAGACTGGTGGAATTTGACTTGAAAACATTTTTATAAATTCGGTTTCATCATCAGGCGTGGGATTTGCCAGCGCCAGGCAGACTGCACTTGGGGTTCTTGTACAGCGTTCGCCTTGGGGGGGGTGAAACAAAGAGGGGGCTCAGGCAGGCCTCGTGGCAGAGTGCTGTGCTCTGCTGCAGGGCTTCAGGGCTTCCCCATCCTAGGGAGGATGCTGAGCCTCTGACTGGTGGAGTGCTGCGGTGTGTAGTTCACCCAGACACCTGTGCAGAACGTTAATGGAGGCTGAAAACAGCTGTGTTTGAGAAAGTTGTTCCTTTCTTTTGGCCAAGTTTGACACTTTCATGCTTGTTTAACCACAAAGCCACAATAAAGTGTAGCAATCTTGTCCAACATCCCTGTTCTGAAGTGTTGCACTGGAATGCTTTGTTATAAAATGTTTCCGTTTTAAAGAAGAAAAAGCCACCTCCTACACATGAAAGAAGCGAAGAGAACATTTACTGTTTGTTCCCGAACTTCCAGGCGACCACAAATGTTTTTGTGACTCTGGGAAGTCTTTTCACCATATTACTTAATGATTTTGAAAACTCATGACGTGGGAAGTGCAGCGGCGTTGTGGGAAGCGCGAGAGACGTGAGCTTGCACCCTCTTGCTGAGCAGAGACGATGTAGAGTGTCAGGGCTCTTTTTTTTTTTTTTTTTTTTTTTGGAGCTTGGCGTACGCTGGGATGTGGAGGTGGTACAGCACAGGGGCTGAGGTCAGGTTTGCGTGGAGGAAGTAGATGTTACCAGGTTTCCCTTGCGGTGGCGCAGCGCTGTGCAAACAAAGACGTCTGAGCCCTGCAGAGCTCGCGGTCGCTGGCGAGGGCTCTTCGCTCCCTGATCTCATTGTGGAATCCATTGTTGGGAAGTAGAGGCAATAAAAGGGCTCTGAGTAGCAGATGGGGAATACAAGGCTCTTGTAGTATATACGAGAGTATGCCAGAGAGGAGGGGAGGGGAAGGAGTTAGGCTTATGTGTTACTAGTGAAACTGGGGACTGAACTGTTATGGGAAAACAGCTTGTTCCTGTGCCCCTGCACTAAAACAGAAGGAGTTTGGGTTAACAGCAAAAGTAGCACAAGGAGTCTGAATTGCCAATGGATTTAGGTTTTACTAAAAGTAGTGGTTTTACTAAAAGTACTGCAAGAAGGTGAGATGTGGTTTGTTTAGGGAAATGTTGGGTGAACTTCCAGGAGCCTCTCAGTCAGAGATCTAATGGTTGGAGGTTTTTTTTATTTCCTAACTGCTTGAAGTCCTTTAGGTCCTTAAAAATCCCACCTGCCATGTCAGGATTGTGGGTAATAGGAAGCTCAAAAATTATGAGGCTGTATCCAAGAGAAAGAAGTATCAGGGTTCTTCCCACATGGAGCCTCTGGAAGACAAGACAGGAACAGCTATTACCTACAGATCACGAGGAGAATTTTGTCTTGTGATCATTCCTAACACAGTCTTGAAGCTGCTTTCCTTTTTCTTAGTACATTCAGAGAGGAAACGCCTTAGAAAGCCAAGTAAACGGCTTCTGGAATATGCAGAAGAATATGATCACTTGTTTGCACCCAAGAAAAAATCAAAGAAGGGCCAGGAGCAATTGCAGAAGGTGGGTGAAGGCTGATGTGCTCCTCCTGGCTGTTGCTCTGGGGCTCTGGCCTGTGTGCTGTTGACGTGTTCTCCTGGCCAAGTGCCGCGGCGGCGTGCCATACCGGATGAACGTTTTCACCTCCCTGTTTCTCTGTGCTAGGTGAATTCTGTGGCGAGGTCTGAATTTGAAGATCTTCCTGCACCGTGCAGTCCTCCCAGAGATATCCTGCGGGGGCCGAGTCCTTTGGTTTCAACTCCATCTTCAACCAAAGAGTCCCCTCCCATCCTTGAACCAGAGTGCTCCTTCTCAGAACTAGCATCCCATTCCACTGAAGCCGCTGATCAGCTTCTAGAAGGACCTTCAGATTTTCCAGAGCTGGTGCTGTCTTCCTCGGATGCTTCTGAAGTTTCTGCTTCTCCAGATGCTCAAGAGAGATTCCTGAAATCGGGTAAGGGGGAGGCTGTGTGATTCTGCTCCCATTGGTGAACACGTCACGAGTCGAACAGAAATTGTTACGTGGGTTGGAGTGGAAAGGTTAGCAGCTGTTGGTGTGTTTGGTTTTGTCTGGCTTCACTCAGTGACCACGACTGGTGCCGGGAAGGGGGAGGGAGGTGCGCTGGGTGACCCTGTGAGGTGGAGGGTTACACTTAGGCTTTAAGCTCGCTCTAGCGTACGGTCATCCTCCTTAGGCCCGGGCACAGACTACCCACGTGTCCAGATGAAGACAGTCACAGCTCCCTCTCCGAGGTCTTGACATTCCTTTAGCCTGAGGGTCTCCTGCTGCTAAAACCCCTTGGGTGAACATCACTGTGCTGAGGGTGATACGCAAAGTCTAATCTCCGTGGCTCGTGGGGTAACATTTTGTTCTTCTCGGGAGCTAAAGGAATTGTAGCACGGAAATCCCTTTGGAAAAACTTCTGGTTATTTTCTTGAATGGTTCTAAGCACCTGTAGAAATTGCAGAGACTCACACTAGCAGCAGCCCCGGGCTGTAGCTGTCGGTAGGGCACAGCGTACCAAGCGCAAGTGCCGTCAGACGGGCTTTTCCCGCTCCCACAGAGTCTGTATCGGGATCTGCTTTGCATGACATCTGTTCTTGGGTAGCCTCTGAAGACATGCCCAGAGTTAAAGCCCTGGTGTTCTCTGGGTGCTGACGAGGGGGAAACACTCTTCCTGTCCTACGGGGCCTATGGTCAGACAAAGTTAAGTGAGCCGGCAGAGAGGTACGGTCACTGGGGGGTCAGTTAGCATGTGCCTTGAGGGCAGAGGGGTTGCCTTTGGCGTCTCTGGGTGCCAGAGGGAAATGAAAAGTTGGAGAGGGTTAAAGGACGGAACGCTGGGCATGTGAACCTGAGGTTGGAGGTGCAGGAGAACAGAGCAGGGTGCAGCAGTGGGAGCGAACGTGCAGTAGTGGAGGCTGCATAGCTCTTCCCCTTCCTGAGAAAACTCACCTCTGCTGAAGCACACAGAGCCCAGGCTGTGGGCAGAGGTTTGCCTCAGGAGCGATGCCGTGTTGTCCCGCTGCTAGGTGTTGGCCTAAGTGCGTGGCACAGAAGGGACACGGCCAAGGCTGGGAAAGCAAGCTGGGGAGCAAGGCAGGATGGGGAACAGGCTGTGTCTGTGGCGCACGCACTCATTTCCTGGTTGTTTAGAGTTGATACCGTTGCCAAAATTAGTGTGGATGAGCCCCGGTCTAGCAACTTGTTACCTACCCAGTGCCAGCAAAACGCTTGAGGAGGAAGTGGTGCAGGTTACAGCTGGCTTGTCTGGGGTGTACCCGGGGAGGTAGTTTTCACCAGGAGCGTGTCCTTTAGCCTGCTTCCTACGCACAGCATCAGCGGGGTGGGCGTGGAAGCAGGGCTGTGTTTGTCTGGTGGGACTGGCTTACGCCAGATCAAAGCGATTGGGAAATTATCATCTGAATTACACTGCCAGGATGTGCTGCCTGCTGGCATTAACTTCGTAGTCTCTCTTCTGTGGGTGGATTTTTATATTAAATATTGAGGTATGCCTGAAGGTCGTGGCGGGTTGAGGTTTGGGTTTGTGGAAGTTGCACAGAAACAGGGAATTGGCATCTCTGCTGAAGGAGCTTATGATCCCAAAGACGGAGCGAGGTAAATTGATTGTTTTGTACTGTTGGCTGGTGTTTGCTTAATAGTCGTAGTCTGACTGAAGAAAAGAAACTCCCTGTTTAGCTAATGTGAAGAGTTTCGTTGCAGGAAAGTTCGAAAGAAAGCGTCAAAGGAAGCCCACCAAAAAGCTTTTGGAATCCAATGATTTGGACACTGCCTTTATGCCAAAGAAGGAGGAGTGGACTACCCCAAAGAAGGTACTTCCAGCTCTTTTGAAAGCCTGATAGAACGTGAGCCCGGGCAGCAGGCCATGCTGCGTGAGACACGCAGCGCAGTGGGGTGTGGGGTGGTGTTTTGGCTGTGGCCCAGGAGCGAAGGTCCACCCTTCCCAAAGGTGCTCGTTGCTGTGTTATGATGAAGAAATCTGCCGAATACAGATGTGTTCCCCTGCTTGTAATGGGGCTTGGGGAGTTTTGCCTGTAAAATCTCCTCTCTTCGTTGATTGGTATGGGAAAAGAGTCATCAGGATGCTGGCTGGGAAGGTGTACGCAGAAATGTTCTGCGCGGAAGCTTCCTGTCACTGTGATGTTGCAGTGTAGCTTGAGCTTGAACCTAAGGCCTTGTCCTTTTTGGCCAGATTTCCTCTGGGCAGTGTTTCCTTTGCTACCTTCCAAAGGGGGCTGGTGGATGGTACCTAAGTGCAGCGCTGGAAGCAGGACGGAGGCTTGAGTTGTATCACGTGTAGTACGGGGGGTGCTCGGTGCAGGCGTTTTACAAAACAACTGCCCTTCTCTGCTAAATGCTGACTGTTCAGTAACGTGCTTTGGAGGACAGCAACTTGTAAAGAAGGGTTTCGGTTGGTGTACTTGCACAAGACTTGTCACCACTATTTCTAAGGTTGATTAATAAGTTTTCTTCCTTTCCTTTTTCTCTCTGTGTGGCGCAGTCAACACAGTTATCATGGTTGCAGCAATGCAGAGGCCAGTGTATTTCAGTCTAAAGCTCTGTAAAAGTGTGAAGCCAGAAAAGAGTCTTTATTCCCAGCAGCCTGCAGGGTGTTAGCAGCCTTTTGGGGAGAGCTCAGAAACCAGCAGATGATTCTGGTGAGCGCAAGGCACAGCACACGCGGCACTCCTCCCTGCCCAGAGACTGACTTTTCCATGTGGGTTATCTCGCACAAAACAAATGTTTTCTTGTAAAGTCTCTAATCACGGATGAATTCGTGACCTGAACTGTAAGTTACATGTTGCAGTCATTCGTAAAGGCTCTGAGTGGCTGAGGAACGTGCATCTCTGATTAGCATCTGGTGACTTGACTCTCTTGTGTGTTTGTAGGGCACTGGCCCTTCGGAGAGCGACAGCTCTGAGCTCTACTCACCGGCCCACTTCTCGGAGCTGGGAGAAGGTAAGTGAAGGCAGGGCTGTGGGGTTTGAATGTTGGTGACATTTGGGTCGGTGTCTGCGGCTTCGTGTGTGCGTAAGGACTTACGTGCCCTGGGTGCTTCCCCAGCTGAGGCAGTGGCAGAAGAAATAGGTACCGAGGCGGTTTACCTGAGGTCCTGTTACGTCTTTGATTTGCCTATGGAAGGAGATGATGGGTTCGTACTTCTGAGATGATGTTCACTTCTCATTCATAGTCTGGGTGCTTGAAGGAAACTGGTCAGCACAGGTCCTGTAGCAGTGCCCTGTCGTTTGTCTGATGACGTGCGGTGACCAGGCTCAGCGGTGGCTGTCCTGTCCCCTGGGCAGTTCCGTTGTATCCCCTCCGGATCACACTGGTAGCAACGCAAGGAAGTTTTTGTTGCAGTGTGGTGGGAGGAGGTAGTTCTCAGCATCTGATTAGCACTGGAAACTTGGTGTTGGTAGCATTTTCTGCTGGGAGGCTGTGTCAGGAAAGTCAAGAGTGGTATTTCTCAGCAGCTTAGCAAAAGAAGCTTAAAGCAGCCTGAATCAGTGGTCCTCTGGAGGTTGCAGGACAGGACAGACTGCCCGGAGGCTGGTATTGCCCCAGCCCGTAGGCCCTAACAGACAGCAGGACCTGACCTGAAGCTGTCAGAGTCTAGAACTTGCTCATGGCACCTGTAGCAAGGGAATTATTTTTGCATTTTTCTTGAGTGGTCTTTCTGTTGCATCCCAGCTTCTGAAAAGCTCTTGGAGAAGCGGAAGCGGAAGAGACCACGCCATTCCTCTGCTGCAATGCATTCCAAGAAGGAGAAAAATGAGGAGGGGCTGGGGGAAACCCCACACTCTGAGGTACTGTTGGGTCTTCCTGTGTGCTGTCATCCCTGTAACCTGTCTGCCACTTCCCAGGGCGCGGTGCAGAGCCTAGGCCAGGTCATCCTTGGCTGGCTGGTGTGTCACCTGGGACTTTGTCCCGCTGATGCAGTTGTGTGAGCGGGGGCTGAAGCTAAAGGTAGCACCTGGATTTAGTCACTATTTTGTGATGACTGCTTCACTCAGGCTCAGTTTTTAAGCTGCTACTCAGCTCATTCTCCAGGAGAGGGGCTGTTGTGATCTGATGGGACCAGGTTTTGCCTGGCATCTCGCTTTGCACTTCGGAAGGGCTAACTGCTGTAAAAGGTCTTCTCTGGCAGGGGTGGGACTCTTGCCCTTTTATGCACCAGTATGAAGCACAAGCACTAGACTGGGCTTCAGCCCCTCCTTCCACTTGCTCCTGCGTGCCAGAGGGAGCCAAGAACCATGTTGGAGGGGATGGGGGGGGCTGTCTGTGACTGCTCACAGGAGCCTGTGGTTACATTCTGCCAGCCAGCAGAAGAGGGATAATGTAATTGGGGCAACTCCTTTCTACTGCATCCCAGCAGAGCTGGTGTACAGATATCTGACAAGCACGTTTTGCCTTTTAGGAATGAGCCAGGTATCATCAAGTGTAGGGGAAGCAAGACTTTTCCTGGGAGAGGCGGGACACCTCTGGGCCTCTCACCATCGCCTCTCACTTC
>NW_010269268.1:18904-41782 GCF_000690775.1 Eurypyga helias
GTCAGTATGTATTTCAGGAGCCAATTATAGACATATATTGTTATATTTGTTGTTGTTACAGCTTCCAGCAGAGCACAAAACCTCGCACCGCTTGTCTGAGCAGTGCCAGCCTCCCTGCTGCTACTGCTTTTTGAAAAGGGCGTTTGATGGGGGTGATAAAGTGGGGTAATGCCCCTGGGCCATAGAACCTTCCTGTACTCTTTCTCAAGTGTGCTCATCTGGAATCCTGTTTCAAAGAAGCCTGTACAAACCTCTTTGCCAATGCTGGGGGTAGTTAACACTGTCTGCTGTTAGGCACCCACTAAGAGACTGGCTCTGCTCTGAGCCAGGAAATTCTCTCTGAATCTTTTACAGGGAAGAAAAGTGGGGGTGATTCAGAGCAGCAGGGTAGCAAGGCCATGGCTCTGAATCCTGTACCCATCATTCACTGCAGAGGAAGTCCAGGGAGTCTTAACTGCCTCCAGCCTTAGACATCTGTGTTGAGTACCTGAAGTTAGGTATGGTATGACCCCAAAAAAGCCAATGCTTGGCACCTTTAGCCAGCATCCATTTCTCTGTGATTGTGTCTCTTGAGCCACTGTGGTGAGTGCTCATCTCTTGGCTTAGGTGAGTGCATGGGTACTGGTGAGTATTGGGATACTGTGGAGGTTTCATGCACTTTTCAATTGTACTTTCCTGGGGAATTTGGACCGCACTGGTCCCCAAGGGAACCCCACTTTGTGCTGAACAGTGCTAGAAGCAATAGATGATCTGATGATACGGCGCAGTGAAGCCTTGGATGCAGCTGCTTTCAGAGGAAAGCTTGTCTGCCTGGGCTGAACTAAGCGAACTTTCCCTGTCCTTGCCCATCTGTGGAGCCAGGAGTGGAAGTTAACATCAGGGCAGCAAGAGACTGAGAAGGGCATGGAAAGCGTTGTGGAAATGGTTGTCAAGGTTGTGAGCCGAGGTCAGGCTGTACCAAAAAACAGGCCAGGCTTTTGAGGATGTGCCAGACACAGCAGCAGAGCGATCTCTGGAAGAAGACCCAAGATGAAACCTGCCCTCTGCAGGAGGTACGTAGTTTTGCAGTGCTCATGCTGGGTAGAGGAAGGAAGGGGAACAGTGACAGGTTCTTTTGAGGGATGGCCTTGAATGGCCATTCCCTTCACACTGTTCACCAAGCACAAGTATCTGGCCTTGCCCATCCTGCTTAGCTCTGACATTCCCATCCCTGTGTGGTTCTGGTAGCCTTGATTAAAATAAGGCTGAGATCCTGGCATGTGAAACGTGCAGATGGGCCAGTTGTTGCGGAACCAAATAGGGCTTAGGCTGAAAGAGCAGGGCTAGAGCAGGCTGTGCTGCACTGGGCACCATGGGTACGGTTAGGGTAGCATTTCCACCAGCCAGTGCTTTCAGATCTGAAGAGGGAGTTGCTGGTTAATGTTATATGATTCCTAGATGCATTTTAGTCTCCCATTCTGATAAGATGTGAAACGGCCATCAAGGCTCAGAACAGAGTCCTAGCAGCCATGGTAGGAAGTGGCCAGGATGGAAAGACCTAAACTGGTTCTAAATCCCTCATATCTCAGTCTGTTGCAAATCTGAGTACGTCCCCCCTTTCCAAAATGCTATCTTGGCTACAAAACCCAAAACCTTAGCTGCAGCAGGGAGCTAGTGCCACTGACCGTGGGATGGGTGGTGCTTATCTACCAGCACCCTGCCTCTGCTGCCAGGGACCTCAGTGACCACGAGCAGGGCTGAGATTGCTCTGCGTACGCAGCCCAGTGTAAGCAGAAGCTGTAGCTGGCGTTTGCCCCTAGTAGCTGATTAACCCTGCTCTTGTTCTTCGTTACAGTGACCCCTGCAACTCTGAGGTCACTGCTGAGCTGAGCAGAAGAGGGAGCACCTATGTAGGAATAGGAGGACCTGAGCTGTACCCAGTTCTTGGAGCGCTGGTTGCTGGTGCTGCTCCTGGAACATTCCAGGAGCCAAAGCATTTGGGCCAGAGGGCAGCCGTGCAGCAGACCACAGAATTCCTAGCAGAAGTACAGCTGCAGAGTAGAAATATAGCACTTAGCTTGAGAAGATGTTATTGCGTATGGAGTTGAAAGTGGCCGTTGTGTTCTTAGATGGTCTTTCTGGCAACGCCACAGAGGCCTTTCCCTTCCCTCTGCCGGGGCTGCGTGGTAGGGTGGCAGCAGGTTGTGTGCTCCTAGAGTATTCCCGCAGGCTGCATCTCTGCCAGCCTTACAGCAGGATTGGGGTGACGGTCGGTAAGGCTGTACGCCGTATGCTGTGCTGGGCTGACAGGAGTTTGTCGCTGGGACTTGGTGCTTTTTTTTGTGCTCAATAAAGGCAATTTATACCATTCATCTTTGTACTGTGTGTTTTAATACACTGTCAGTGCAGCTGCGTGTCTTGCTGTCCCTAGATAAAATCATATTGCTACGTTCAGGGAATGGGGAGAAAAAGGCAAAAAAACCCCAACAGCAAAGAAAAAGCCCAACAAAACAGGGAAAGGAAGCATTGTTATCTGACCAAAACACCAGCTCCAGGTTCTTCCAACTCTGGGAGTCCTTTATGTCCTTGTTTTGCCCAGACTAAGTATGTTTTCAGGGCACATTCAGTCCAGCTTACAGGCTTTAGTGGCCCACAGCTGAGAGTCGTACTCTCCGCACGGATAGCAGAAGGCTCCCTCCTGTGATCGATAGCTGGATGCTTGGCACCAGGCAGGCTGGGAGGTGGGAGAGTGATGGCCGCTGCTCCTGCCAGCAGGTCCAATTCCTTACGGGGGTCTTTCAGGTGTAGAGTTTGTGCCTGAGCACATGCTGGGTATGGCTTGGTGGCCCAAAGAGGAGCTGGCAGCTACGGACCGAGCTCGCTCAGCTAACTGCAATAAACTGGGAACTTTGAAAATGGCAGAGCCATTAAACTGGTTTTGCTCACAGCAGTTGGCTCAAGGCAGCACTCTGCAGCTTTAATGGCCCTTAAGGCGGAGGCACTTGTGGTGGGGGGCACAGCTGGGGCTGGTGAGGCCACTGAAGTGTTGCCCACGCTGTACCCAAAAGGTCTGGAGCTGGCAGGATGGCATTTTCTAGCTCGTAGTTGCCTTTCCTGACAAAAGTGGAGGCAGTGCTGCCATGTGCAGCTCCAGGGCAGTAGAAATGAGTCTCTAGGATACCTGCTGCTCTCCTTCCCTTAACAGTGTCTGCGTAGGTCCTGTGGACACATCGGAAGGTGTCCTTCCACCTTATGGCAGGCCCCCTGACTAGAGACTTTACCCTCTGAAACCCATCTTCTCGGCACAACGCTGTTGGCCAGTAGATGTGATGCTCACCTTAACGCGTTACGCTCGATGCTGTCGTACAGGGCAGATGCTTGTGAAAGACTCGCGACCCCGGCGGGATGGTGGCGTAAGCATCCTGCTGCGCTGTTGGCTTTGGTGTTGGCCAGCTGGTTCATGCTAACACAGGCTTTGAGCACCTGTCTGCCTGTATTCTACGTGGGTTAGGACAAGCGGAGACAAGCGTGGGGGAAAGTCGGGCTCGTTTTCTGGGTGGCAACTGCAGTAAAGATCATTTGACCTTTATTTGCGTTTCCATTGCAAGCAGACTTCAGCATGTAGGCTGTTTCAGGCTGTTCCAGCCTTGATTTGTCTGTGCAGGGCAATACCTTTCTTCAGCCATGACTCCTTCCTCTGAAAAGGGTTATGCACAGAAAAACAATAGTGTTGAGCATGTATTTGTTTAATGAGTTAGTAAACTAAGAGTTCTTTCCTCTCCTGTAAGTCTTTTGGTGGAACTGTACGGGGCATGTTCTCTCCTGGGTGGGTAACACACACCCTGACTGCCAAACTTAGGTGCTCAGTGGCTGAAGTTGTAGTTTCCAAGTCAGGACAGGAACTACTGACAGCCCCAATTGTGGATTTCTGTTTGTTTTTTTTAAAGGGGGAGACCTCGGTTCATGGGACTGCTGCAAGCCCCAAAGAGGGCAACGAAGAGGGGTTAGAGAATGACCACGGAGTGCCTTCATCCAAAAAGATGCAGGGGGAGCGTGGAGGAGGAGCAGCTCTCAAGGAGAACGTGTGTCAGGTAGTGTCCTTGACAAGATCTCTGAAACTTGCACGAAGGTTTTTTGACGTGAGTCTGGTGCACGCTGGTGCCCCAGCTGAGTCCAGGTAGTCTCGAGGTGTTTGACATAGGGTTAATAAGGTTTTTGTGCTCTGGGTCGAGCCTTTCCTCTGCGATTGCCTCAAAAAGTTAGGGAGACCTGACCCACGTAGGATTCGTTTTAGCTGATGCACTGTAGCAGGGACTGGGTAGCAAACGGCAGTGGAGATGCACAAACTCCTGAATGTACCGACACAAGGAAAACGGCATTTTTCTGCAGGGGTGTCTGCTGGCAATCCTGGCCGGCACATGGATTGTTGCTGCCTGGGATGAGCTGGGGAAGGAGGTTGCTGAGAGCTGATGCCGTGCTGCTTTCCCTCCAGATCTGCGAGAAGCCAGGGGAGTTGTTGCTGTGTGAGGCGCAGTGCTGTGGTGCTTTCCACCTGCAGTGCCTTGGGCTCTCCGAGATGCCGAAGGGCAAGTTCATCTGCAACGAGTGTTCCACAGGTACGGCAGCTTCTGCGAGCGCAGAAGGCTGGGGTGCTTGCTGCCCGCTTACCCGGGGAGCGATGTGCCTGCAGTAGGGCTGCTAGCTAGCTCTCCGTCCTCTGACCATTGGTTTGAAGTTTGCTAACGACTTTCTAATTAACTGCTCTACTGTTGACTCAGGCGTAGGGGTGCGAGAAGTGAATGTCCAGGATCTGGTGGGAGAGAGAAGGGGAAATTCTTATGTAGGTCTAGGAGAGAGTTGGTGGAGAGGACGGGTCTGAAGCGGGCTGGAAAGAGGGGAGCATCTTAGTAGGGTTGCTCATTTTTGTTCTTATTTTTCCCTGGCTGGAAATCACACGTATATAATAATGTTTTT
Organism: Eurypyga helias; assembly: GCF_000690775.1. Classification (NCBI taxonomy): domain Eukaryota; kingdom Metazoa; phylum Chordata; class Aves; order Eurypygiformes; family Eurypygidae; genus Eurypyga; species Eurypyga helias. Next base: position 23,858 of record NW_010269268.1, read on the forward strand.
TCAATCTGGAGCTTTATGGGAGCTGCAGGCAGAACCAGCCTGCTGCAGAGACCTGTGCTGTGGGCTGGGTACAGCAGGTCGGGAAGTTTCGCTGTGCTGGCACGCAGTGTGATGGAAACGTCGGGTCTTCGTCGAGCCCTTCTCTGTGACTGGTGTGTCCGCTGCTCTTTCTCCAGGGGTCCACACCTGCTTTGTGTGCAAGAGCTGCGGGGAGGATGTAAAACGGTGCTTGCTGCCCCTCTGTGGGAAGTATTACCACGAAGCCTGCATACAGAAGTATCCGCCTACAGTCATGCAGAACAAGGGTTTCCGCTGCTCCCTGCACATATGCATGACTTGTCACGCTGCTAACCCAGCCAACGTCTCAGCCTCTAAAGGTACTGAAATCCGGGGTGGTCCATGGGGGGTGCAGTCAGGCTTTTTCTTATTTTCGTGTCCATTGGGCAGCTTCCTGCTCTGCTAGTTGCTGATGTTGATTTTCTGTCCGTGCTGCAGTGCTCGCTGTAGCGCGTGCTGAGGAATAGCTTCCCATCAGCACTCCTGATGGTCAGACACGGTAACTGAAATGTTCCCTCGGCCCAGACGCTCGGATGCCTGAACGTCAGCCGTGCCTTATGCCTCTGGGGTTTTGAGTGTCACTCCCCTTTCTCCCTGTGCCGGTGTTCAGAGGTGCCCGCGTAGCAGCGCTGCCTGTCGAGCAGCCTGGTAAAAACAATGATATTGTTCTATTTTCCTTTCTTCATCACACAAACTCCCGTCTCGTAGTAGTGACACCCTTGGGCTAAGCTGCTCAGGCAAACGTTTGTTTGAGCTGTTTGCAATGATACTTTGACCTTTATCTTACATGATTAAACTTAAAACTTTTACGTGACCGCCTTGTATGTTTGCTTCTAAAGCTGCCTTTCTTAAATCCTTGGTATCTTAAGGCGAGTGGCAATAAGACTGGCTCTATTTATATTCTCTGGCTCTGTATTAAAGTGTTCTTCCCCCCCACCTCCCTATCAGTATTGAGCATAAAAGCACTAAGGCCCATGGTTGACTGTCTCCTCGCTGAACAATTGCATTGTGTTCCTCTGGCTGCTGCTTCTTGGTGGTCAGTTTTACCCCTTTCCCCCCCACCTCTTCTCCCTGGTTATAGTGTCCTGTGAGGAACTGCAAACAGGCTCTCAGAAACCTTGGATCGATAAAATAGGCCTGTAGGCAGTTCTCCCCTCTGGAATTTCAGGGTAAAATCTGATAAAGTAGAGAGACTAATGCCAGTGTTTTCAGAAGCTAGGCGGATTGGCTTCATTACATGCAGCTAAGCACTTGGAACACCCCCTCTGCAATTACCGTCTGAACTGATTTACTAATTATTGGTGCATGATAGGAAGCAGTCCCAGTCTGAACTCTTGAACTCTTTCTGAACAGCATGCAGGAGGTTTTTCACTTCTAAATAATACAATTTTATAGATGTTCAATACAAATATATATTAAGGATATTTATAATTTTATATATATTTTGTTACATTAAATAAATGGAATCCGGTGAGTGGGTCTTGGACAGGCTATAAAAATTAAAAATCTGCTTCCTTTTCCAAAGATCACCACCTATGGTGGCTTATTTTGAGCTTAAGTATCAATAGTTTTGGCAGGAAACAGAAAATCCTCCTCCCTTAGAGGTTGACTGTGTTCCCGACATGTTCCCGTGCCAGGTCGCTTGATGCGCTGTGTGCGGTGTCCGGTTGCGTACCACTCCAACGACTTCTGCCTGGCTGCCGGGTCCGTGGTCCTCGCCTCCAACAGCATCATCTGCCCCAATCACTTCACCGCACGGAGAGGCTGCCGCAACCACGAGCATGTCAACGTCAGCTGGTGCTTTGTCTGCTCGGAAGGTGAGACGGTCTGCGCTGGGTCCCCTGTCACCAGGGAGTGCCCCGACAAGAAGTCATTGGAGCAAGCAGAAGCTTTGCCCATCCAGAGTCTGCCAGTGAGAGCTGCAGAGAACAGATTCTCTTCCTGTCCATCCCAATTTAAGTCCAACTTCAGGCTAGGACTTCTGGATCCTTAGAAGGGTTCTTTTTGCAGCATGAGTAGGACATAACTTTTGAAGAGGGTTTGAAGAAGAGCATCATGCCGTTTTCTCAGCAGTGTCTTTCTGGAAGTGTGGAGTCCAGGGCTTCTGCGCAGTGACTCTGCTAAATTCCTCCTCCTTTTCTTTGCAGGGGGCAGCCTTTTATGCTGTGAGTCGTGCCCAGCTGCGTTTCACCGTGAGTGTCTAAACATTGAGATGCCAGAGGGAAGCTGGTATTGTAATGATTGCAAGGCAGGCAAAAAGCCACACTACAAGGAAGTAGTCTGGGTGAAAGTTGGGCGCTACAGGTAGGTGAAGGTAGAACAGACTTGTCCACATCCCTCCTTCATTCATTGCTCATGGTGATTGAGGTGAGAAGCTGCTCCTCTCTGCAGAGTGCAGTGCAGCAGCCTCTGGCTTTATTGCATGCGTTTAGCGGCTGGTAAACTGCATGCTTTCCTCCTCCAGTAGCCTCTTGTCTCCCCACCAGCCTTGCTGGTAGCCCTCAGGCACATTTTCCCCATGTCTCCATGCAGTAGCACACTTGTAAGGTGGTTGGAAGTTGGGAAGCCGGAGGTTTCATCTGCCCTTTCCTGTGTTGCAGGTGGTGGCCAGCTGAGATCTGCCATCCTAGGACAATTCCTGTCAACATCCAGAAAATGAAACACGACATCGGAGAGTTCCCTGTGCTCTTCTTCGGCTCCAAGGATTACCTGTGGACACACCAGGCCCGTGTGTTCCCCTACATGGAAGGGGATGTCAGCAGCAAAGACAAGATGGGGAAAGGCGTGGATGGCATATACAAGAAAGGTAACTTGTCTTCCTCTCGAGAGGTGCATGTTCTGTGTCTCTCGGCATTTGGAGAAGTAGCATTCCAAAGAATTCCAGAGAAAAATACCTTTTTATTGCTGAAGTGAATATAAATTTGCAGCATGAGCTGCTGCTTTTCTCTTATCCAGCACACCCATGACATTCAGGAAGAAGTTCTTCCCGGAGAGGGTGGGGAGGCACTAGAACAGGTTGCCCAGAGAAGCTGTGGATGCCCCATCCCTGGAAGTGTCCAAGGCCAGGCTGGATGAGGCTTTGAGCAACCTGGTCTAGTGGAAGGTGTCCCTGCCCATGGCAGGGGGGTTGGAACTAGATGGTCTTTAAGGTCCCTTCCAACCCAAACCATTCTATGATTCATTGGTGTGGGCTTGCAGAGAGGGAGAAGGGTGTGCAGATCTTGAATGCTTCCCCAGGTCTGACATAGCTGCTCTAAACCTGAGAGAGCTGTTGCTCTGTCAGCATCCCTGTATCACATACAGTCATGATCTGTCCAGAAAAACACAGTTGAGTTGTGAACGCAGCTACCTGGCACTTGTGCCCCACAGCGGGCAAAGCTAGCTGGGAGTTCGGATGCTTCATCACTCCCAGAGTCCCTTACTGTCACTCCTGCGGCTGCCCTGCTGCGTTGGCCTTTCCTTCATCCCCCTTCGGCGAACCTCTGCCTCGGAAGTACGCGGCCAGGGAGGTTTGCTGTGGAGCTGTGAGCGCTGGGTGGACACTGGCAGCCCAGCTCCCTGCGAGCTGTGGGAGTTCCTCCTAACACACCCTGTTCTCTCACTTAGCTCTGCAGGAAGCTGCAGTAAGATTTGAAGAGTTGAAGGCGCAGAAAGAACTGAGGCAACTTCAGGAAGACAAAAAGAACGACAAGAAACCTCCTCCCTACAAGCACATCAAGGTGAGGGCGGGTGGTGGGGACGGGTTTGGAAGAGAAGTCTTGAGCTGTCAGTACAGGTATGCAGAAACATTCGTATTGCTGGGCATCCCACTGTATCTGAAAGTTATTTTGATCCTCTTGGCATCTTCAGTCATCCTCCACAGAAGGGACTCATGTATGCGCAGAGCTGTACAGAAGCTGCTGGACACCAGTAATAGAGGTACTCGATGTACTGGAGCAGATCGGGACACCTCGCTGCTGTTGGTGTCAGTTGTGAGGTCCGAAGGCAGCGTCTCTGCCGTGGGGACCGAGGGCAGCGTGCTAGCGACGCGCAGGTACCGCGTGCTGCTGATGGCGAGGCAGGAAGGGTTCAGTGCAGTGGAGCAGGGCTGTGGGAGGATGGTAACCCACACTGAAGCTTGGCAGTATCTTTTCATCTCTGCTGTTGTCTTTTTTTTTTCTGGATCAATTGGTGACTGAACAGAAATACTTAAGCAGACGCACGTGTTGGAATAGCAGCTCTTCTGCTGAGCTTTGGGGAACTCTTCATGTTTAGGGCTGTATTTTGAGATAGAACTGGAGCAGCAACAGACATCCCAGAGGATGGAGGTGACAGGAGAGGAGAGTTGAGGCTAAGCAGTTCTGTGTGCTTGAGATGTGGGTGCAGACTGCTCAGAAAACTAGTGACTCAGGGACTGTTTTCCTCTTTTTTTCATTGCCTCTGTCTGCTCCTTCCCTTTTTATGTGGCAGACTATGAAGGCTTAACTGATTGCTGGCACTTCTTGTTTCTAGACGGGCAAGTATGTCCTGCGTGAGTTACAGTGCGGTGTAAAGAACACAGTGGAATGCTGCAGCAGCAGCGTGGGCCAGGCAGCTTCAGTGGAGGAAGTACAGTTCCTCATTACAGGTATTTTTAAGCCTGTCTCTGGCCACAGCACGAAGGAACTTCAGAAGCAGTTTCAAACCTTTGAAATACTCTTTCAATAGAAATAATAATGGTCACGGTGCAATCTGTGAAAGCATCTGGGGAACTGGAGAAGGCCTCAGGGTGGGCTGGCCGAAGCTGACTGGCTGGCCTGGGAGATCAGCACCTCGGGGTCCATCCCAGGAAGCAGCATGCGAGAGGCTGCTGCAAAATACATTTGGGATCCGTCATGACATCCGGGTAGTGGCTAGTCCAGGCATTGCCCTGCTTTGGAGCTGGTTTCGTGCCAGCAGTGCCTCGGGGCAAGAGCAGGTGTGCTGGGCAGCCGTGCGTGCTGAGGGACGCCGCGCTCGGGCACCATGGTCGCTTGGGTGGCAGTGCCAGAGCCAGCAAGCGCAATTCTGTCTGCCCAGTGGTGTACGGGCCTCAAATGTCAGTCTCATCTTAATCCTTTTAGTGTCTCAGGCTCCTTGCTCTTAACAAGGTAATGAGCTAACACGCTGGGTGAGAGATGGGAAGCAGTGGAGGAGAACATGAGTGACAGGGAAGGTCGGGGGTGGGAGGCAGTACTAGGAGGAAGGGGGAGACCGTTGAAGAGATTAATCTGGGGTTTCTGCAGGGTTTGCTTTTAAACAAGGGCAGATAAGGGCTTGGCCAGCCCCTGCAGGCTACCAGCACAGGAACTTTGCTCTGTGGGTGGGACTAGACAAATTGGGGGGGGGGCGGAGGGCTGGAATAGTTTTGCTAAACAATCCTCTCCTTTCGTGTTCTGGGAGAGGAAAGGGAGTTGATGGTATTGCTCACCTGGGCAAAGAACGGCAAGGAGCGTATTCTTCAGTGTCTCTCCCAAGTCCTGACTCTCTGTTGCCTGCCTTTCAGCGTTCGCTGCCTTTAACCAAAACCAAAGGATCCTGCTCGTGCCAGAGACACGCCAGTCGCTTCTCCACCTGGTGCCTCTCCTTTCGTGTTCTGGGAGAGGAAAGGGAGTTGATGGTATTGCTCACCTGGGCAAAGAACGGCAAGGAGCGTATTCTTCAGTGTCTCTCCCAAGTCCTGACTCTCTGTTGCCTGCCTTTCAGCGTTCGCTGCCTTTAACCAAAACCAAAGGATCCTGCTCGTGCCAGAGACACGCCAGTCGCTTCTCCACCTGGTGCTGCGCTCTGCTTCCTTCCCGGAGCGGTTTTTAGAGAGCTCCTTGGCTTAACTCCAAGCTCCTCTTTCGGCTTTCCAACCCCAGCCTTGCCTGGTTTTTCTTCGTTTCCCTCTGCAGGACAGTAGGGTAGGGAGGTTGTGGCCTGGTGTGTAGGTAGGCCCTCTGTACGCTGTCCGGGTGTGCCAGCCTGCTCTCGTAGCGACAGCTGAGGGCACAAAGCAGCTTGAAGGTAACAGATTGAAAAAACAGGGCTGTAAGGAAAAGCTAAAGAAAAGGATCTGACATCAGAGACTGGAGAAGGTGCTGTTTCATGCAGAAAATGGTTCGGTGTCACGGGTACAGTGGGCACCCACCAAGAGCACTGGACCACCTGGGCTGGCTGTAGGCACAGTGGTGATGGGAGGGGGACACTTGGCAGTCTCTCCCTTCTCTGGGGTCACGGAATGCACACTGCACCAGGTGATGCTGGTGGGGAACCTGCAACCTCCGTAGCTCTTTCCTCTAACCACGTACCTCTTGGAAAACTCTGCCCAGTATGTACCCATCCTCGTGTCCTTCTGCCCCTCAGCGTAACTAACGTGTGCTGCAGCCTGTCCTACGGCTCACAGGCAAGGGTTGAGTATTAGGAGTGACTGTCACAAGGGCCTGTTGCTCTTTACCTGACGTCCTTTCTGTGCATTCAAGGTGAACCGGCCAGTGGGAAAGGTGCAGATCTTCACTGCGGACCTGTCCGAGATACCGCGCTGCAACTGCAAACCAACAGACGAAAACCCCTGCGGCCTGGACTCGGAATGCATCAATCGCATGTTGCTCTATGAGTGCCACCCCATGGTCTGCCCTGCTGGGGAGCGCTGCCAGAACCAGTGCTTCTCCAAGCGGCAGTATCCCGAGGTACAGATTTTCCGCACACTGGCACGAGGCTGGGGCTTGCAGGCCAAAACGGACATCAGAAAGGTACGAACGCTTGCCGCTTCCCCCTTGTGCAGCATTGGTTTCAATGGCTGTGAAAGATTGCTTGCCGTAGAGTGCCATTTAGGAAAGAAATTGATGACTTTAACTTTTCCAAGAGCGTCTTGGCTCAGCTAACCAGGAAAATGGTTTGCATGTTGGTGTCCCACAGGGTCAGAAAGATGTTGGCTCGATCTGTCTGCTTTTATGGACAGTGGGCTTTGAGTACACCATGACACTGGTCTGAATCGGTGCTCAGGATTTCCAGATGTGGAGCTGTGATTACACCTTCCTCCCATTCTTGAATAGCCAGGCTTTTCCAGCATGGGAATCTTCTATCAGAAACTGAAACCAGGGCTAGGCCCTTACAGAATCACAGGATGGTTTGGGTTGGAAGGGACCTTAAAGCCCATCCAGTTCCAACCCCCCTGCCATGGGCAGGGACACCTTCCACTAGACCAGGTTGCTCCAAGCCTCATCCAGCCTGGCCTTGAACACTTCCAGGGATGGGGCAGCCACAGCTTCTCTGGGCAACCTGTCCTAGTGCCTCACCACCCTCTCTGTGAAGAATTTCTTCCTGATATCTAAACCTCCCCACTTTCAATTTAAACCCGTTACCCCTTGTCCTGTCACTACAGGCCCTTGTAAAAAGTCCCCCCCTGCTTCCTTGTAGCCCCTTCAGGTACTGGAAAGTGCAATCAGGTCTCCCTGGAGCCTTATTGTCTCCAGGCTGAACAAGACCGATACCCTTATGGAAGGGTAATGTCTTGGAGGTGGCTGTTATTGCTGAAACTGGTATCGCCAGCTGAAATACTTGTATGTATTTTTTTTTTGTCTGTGCTGAATGAAGAAGGAAGAACGCTAAAGCAAAGAGAATCTGAAAGCTAAAAAGGGCAAAGTGAAACCGAGGACAGTGAGCGTAGTACGAGAGGAATGTCTGAGGAAGGAGTAGGCACAGCGTGCCATGGGGGAGGGCTTGATAGCAGTAGGAAAAATGAGAGTCTGCCCTGTTTAGGCTGTGTGCCTACTGTGATAGAGGTTAAAGGATCTCCCTGCCATTCCCTATCACTTTGGGCAGGCAGTCTGGAAACGGCAAACTTCAGTTACTTAGTGGAGGCAGCTGTTGGCCCCAGTGGACCAGAGCTGGGCTTTCCAGTCAGTTCAAGTATCGTCTCTGCAGCACATCGCCGCAGGGAACTCCGTGGATTCACGGCAGCAGCACGTGCCCTGGGTGCAGCGTGCTGCTCGGTGTGGTTGATCTCCAAAGGGATGTTGTTTCCAGCTGGAATGCAGTTATGCAGTGCTTTCAGCTTTGCAGCAAAGAGCTGATTTTGTGCTTTACTTTTATGCTGTCCCTGAAAGTTAATTCTTGCTGTAACCCAAATAACAATCTGATGGCCATTGTTGCTTTACTTGAAAGAAATTATTTGTTGAGCACGTGAAACTGGCTGCAGAGCACAGAGGAAGGCTGTTTCCACAAAGGAAATGGGAACTAAGTTTTAGGACGAAGTTGGATGTCCCTCCATCCTGGAGGGACTTTGTCTTGCCTTACCAGCTTGTTGTTTTCTCCCTGGCAGGGTGAATTTGTTAATGAGTATGTCGGGGAGCTGATTGATGAAGAGGAGTGCCGAGCCCGGATCCGCTATGCTCAGGAGCATGACATCACCAATTTCTACATGTTGACACTGGATAAGGTATGTGGAAAGAATTTGTCTTGCCAGGATCCTAAAGAGAAGTAAAACGATTGCAAGGAAGGTGTGAGAGTAAAAAAGTGCTAAGAGTTGCTGGTGAGCTGGTCTGCATTTCCACTAAAGAGAAGACTAAAAGAATGGACTTAACCAGGTTGGATGTTAGGGTTAGGAGCAAAGTCTGAACAGACTTCATGGGCGTTTGTTCAGAAGAGGTGAGGCAGTTGTAGGAGGGTCGTAGGTTGTGCTTCAGTGTAACAGGGTGAATTTGTAACCTCAGGATCCTTCCCAGCAGCTGAGCCCTGGAGAGTCCGGATCTGGGCTGGTGTGTGCCAGGGAAGGCATCAGCCCTCAGATGTACAGGTGTCAGGCACAGTGAGAGCCTCATTTAAGTCCAGATCCCAGGTCTTGCTGATCTAAGCAGAAGGGTGGAGTTGGTTACACGCACAGACTCCTCAGTGGGTCCTGGAGGCCAGGTTGTTGCTGTGAGCTCCTGGCTTTCAGAGGTAAGTACTTTTGTCAGCTGCTTTCCACGCTTTGTCAATCAGCCTTGGAAAGATTAGAAGGAGAGCAGGAAAGCAGGCATGGGAAGGAGCCCTTGAGTGCAAGACAGGGTAACAGAGTGGCTGCTTTCTCCTCTCTTGCTGGAAATTCATGCTGACCATATCTTGTTCTCCTTGTCTGGCTGTTGGGTGGGAACAAGGACAAAACCAAGTGTTAAATATGTCCCTCGTTATTATCAAACCAATTCTCGGTTGCAGCTGCCCTCCTCTCTAACAAATGGGAGCGCACAGTGCAGAAGTAAACCTCACACATGACATACTGTTCCTGTTTTCCTTCTGTACATTGACACACAAGAAATAGGAACTGATATTTTGCTTCTAAGCAGAAGTCAAGGTGTAGAACCCCAAGTGCTGCCTTGGAAGTGTGCTGGTGTAGTGTTTATCCGTGCTGAGGGGAGGGCTAACATCCCAGCAGGCAGCAGTAGCACCTTCCTTGCTGCTGGGGAGCCCGTGTGTCTGAAGAAGGTGGTGATGTTGCACAGGTGGTGATGCTGTATGACCTGCCAGCCCCGACCAGAGACATCAGTGTGTGGAAACTGGTTGGGTGTCTGTCGATTGTCCAGGCAGCACAGCCCCTGCCCCTTCCGCGTGGTTAAAACGCGTATGAACTCAGGTGCTCGGGCATCCTCCGGTGCCTCTTGTCATGCGTTTCACCACTGAATAATCCTCACGTGGTGTTCTGGTACCTGAGCTGCGACGGCTTGAGCAGGAAATGACAGCTATTCAATGTGTTTCCGTTTTTTTGGGGTGGTTGTTTTTCGCAATTCCAGGATCGAATCATCGATGCTGGGCCTAAGGGCAACTACGCTCGGTTCATGAACCATTGCTGCCAGCCCAACTGTGAGACCCAGAAATGGTGTGTGAACGGCGATACGCGGGTCGGGCTCTTCGCAATCGTGAACATCAAAGCCGGTAAGGACCCCGCTCTGTCAGTACCTGCAGTGGAAAGCGTGGGAGAGTTGCTGTAGGGAAAGGGGAGGGTTTGTAGCTCTTTGGAAAGAGATTCAAGTTTTGTTTTCGCATAGGCACTCGTGAGACTTAACACCAGCGCTGACACAATGAAACACGCTCCTGTGTGGTACAAACAGAGCTTCGTTGCTCTGATGTACAGAGCCAAGAAATGGAACTCGGCGTGCTCCAGCGTGGGGTTGAATGTCCATAGCGTGTGGTGGGGGCCTGGGCTTGCACTGGATTTTACATACACAGTTCCTCATTGCTTGGTTTTGATCTGCTTCATGTGACAGGGACTGAGCTGACTTTCAACTACAACCTGGAGTGTTTGGGAAATGGAAAGACCGTTTGTAAATGTGGTGCCCCAAATTGCAGCGGCTTCCTGGGAGTAAGGCCAAAGGTATGATGCTCCCCTTCAAGCTTTTGTTCTTCCCAGTCACCTCCTTGGCTCTTCCCGATGGCCTCCTTGCCCATAGATGTGTGTTTGTTGGGTGATCTCAGTCAGGAAAGGTAATCCCCTTTGAGTGTGGCGGTGAGAAAACTGCTTGAAATGATTTGACTATTCACGTTTTCATTCTGAGAGAGTAGATCTTAGACTTCAGTTATAAGAGTTGCTGTAAGTAACAACAGGAAATCATATTTTACACCGGAAAGAGTAAATGAAGGATTTTCTTCAGAATTTTCCGCTTATTATCGTGGTAATTTGCATTGCACTTAGAGGAGCAAAGGCCAGGCGTGGGAAAGACTTCCATCAGATAACTAAAAAATCACAGGTCAGTCCATTTCCCAGAGTAAAAGCCCGAGTGAATCCTGAGCGTGCATGGAAGGCCAGCAAACTTACTTTCCTTCAGACTGGAGTTGCTCCACCGAAGTTTACACATCGGACAGGAGTAAGGAATTTGCCAGATCTGTAGTAGAAAAATCACTACCTTTTAGAACTCGCTGACCTCAGAGCTTTGTTTTGTAACTGTAATGTTGCAGTAACAGGAATTGATTTCAATCACCTCCTTGTGTGAGCTGGTTCTCACTGGGAAAAGGAAATAACAGGAGCAGTTGGCAGTGTTCCCAGCTGTCACCAGCTAAATCTGTCTCAGCTGTTGGTTTGTTTCAAGAGCTTCACCGAATCAGTTTGTGATCCCTCTGCTCTGGCATGTGGATACTAGTGGCTTACTTACCCACAGTTAAGGGTTAAAAGCTCCAGCTGCACGGTTGTTAAGCCCCATCCATAGATAAGGAAAGGTTTGTGAACTCTCCAGAGACCTTAGAAAAACTAACTTACTAAAAAAAATTAAAAAGAAGTCTTCAGAAGTTGACAGATGAAGTGAATTACACATCTGGTGCTTTTAGTTCTTTTTTGGATTGCGATTTAAAGTTCAATTGATTTTGTGCTGCTCTTGTGTTATACACGGCTCGACTGTCATTTTTGCCTTGAAATTGCAGCTTGCATGATGGAAATCGGAGCAAGGTGCCCTTTAGTTGGCATTAATGTTTCATTGTGGTGCCTGAGGCGACTCATTCCATCTTGATGAGATGGGCTACGAAACAGTACCCAAGAAAACAGTGCCTTCCTGTCTTTTTTTGCCTTTTTTCCCCTAACAGATGCATTTTTAAGCTTCCTGAAGATACAGCAAGACAAAACTTGGCTGATTATACTTAAGTTCACTCCTAAAAGTGATCTTTCTGACGGGGAGTGTGGAAGAATGCATGGGAGGCTATTGTACTGCAGTGAGTGAGTGGGAATCGCTTAGTCCAGCTGTTAGACCTCGCTTAGACATTCAAATTAGCTGCAAAAGGTTTTTCTCATTCTCTTTGTAGTTAGATGGCTGAGGTGCTAGGCGCTGAGAATAGGTGGAATGGTTTAGGTGGGGTGAGTTCACTGCCTGGTTTTCGGTGATAAGATAAGAAGGGCCTGACTTTGTTCCATTGTCTGTGGGAGTGGTGGTATATCTGCATGTCTGAAACTGTAGGTCTGGAGATAAAGGTGTTCAAATGTTCTGGTGGTTTTGGGTTTAAATCTTGCTAGGAGAGTGATGAAAATGGTGCCCAGTATTTATGCAGAATAAAGGATGGGGAAATCGCAGTGGAGGCATCATCTCAGCTCGCAGATCTGGATGAGGAGATACATGGACAGTGGCATAAAATGTAGCTCATGTCTGTTTCGATAAACTAAAGCGATAGTGCTTGATGAAATCACTGACTGGGGCCAGGAAGCATCATCCCCATGGAGTTGAGAGCCCAGTGGGAGGCTTAGCCTGGAGAGGCTTGTGCTGGGTGTTAGAGGGGACGGAGGGTGCGCACCTAGTCCAGAGAAGAGAGCGCTTAAGCCGTTTAGATGCCAGTCCTGGGACAAGTCGTGGTTCTTTCCCACATGTCGTGTGTAATCAAACTGCGCTGAGGACACAGAGGTGTTCGGTGCCACCGTCGATGCAGGAGAAGGAGAGGATGGGGCGATTGCAAAGGGGTAACTGGGTGAAGTGGGAAGGGGCTGGGTGCAGTCCGTGTGCCAGGAGTACACGCCTGGAGGGTAACAGCAGAAACAGACCTGCAGCGAGGTCGTGGATTAGAGCGGTGGTGAAGGAGCTGTGGTGCTGTTCAGCCGCCACAGGACGAGGTCGTGGATTAGAGCCATGGCCGAGAAGGAGCTGTGGTCCAGTTCAGCCACCGCAGGACGGGGCTGCTACGGTGATGCAGATGTGGGTGACACTGTGGGAGGGATTTCCCATTTTCCTGGGGAAGTCTTGATGTCTTTGACATGGCCGGTGAGGCACCATGCAAAGGAGTGTGTATAGTTCTGTAACTTGTGTTTGGGAGGAAGAAACTCAGTAGAGGCAGAGAAAAGCCATTAGGAAGGTTGGAGGTGCAGACTGTGAACGAGTTTGGCTTGTGAGAAGGAGTGTGTCCCAGTGGTTGTGTCAGGGGGAGAGAAGCAGAACAAGAGCAACGTTAAGGCAAGAACAGAGAGGTGTAAACCAATCCCAAATACAGTCAGACTGACAGTGGAGAGGGGTGAGGAACATCAGCAAGTGCAGGAAGGTCTGCAGGACACTACTTGGGAGAGTCATGGGAGCAAGGAAACACAACTGTTTGGACTGAGAATCTGAAGAGTCTGAGAGAGGTGGCACGAGCTCAGTGCCACTGGGCAGGCCATGGCTGCTTGTTGTGTTGTTAGTTGCGTGGATCAGTTTAACCAGATACAGGGCTCCCAGGCTCTTCCCCAAAAAAAACAAGAACTATTTGCTGTAGTAAATTGGTTGCCAGATACTCAGAAGCGCTGTAGAGGTGCCATGTATGTTTCTGGTATGGCTGGCAGCGGGGTTTTTATCTGCAGAGTTTGCACTTCGGTGTAGCAGGAAGGGAAGAGATGGAAGGGGCAGAGACCTGCATTAACTGATGTTGTCTCACCCGCAGAGCCAGCCCAGCCTCACCGAGGAGAAGTCCAAGAAGCTAAAGAGACGGCCGCAGATGAAGCGCAGGTCGCAGGCGGAGGTGATGAAGGAGCGAGAGGATGAGTGTTTCAGCTGTGGAGACGGAGGGCAGCTGGTTTCTTGTAAGAAGCCAGGCTGCCCCAAGGTGTACCACGCGGACTGCCTCAACCTGACCAAGAGACCTGCAGGTCAGTGCTCACGGCGTTGGCTCTAGGTGGCTCGGGCGCTGCTCGCCACCTTGCACTCACTCCACAGCCTCTTAAAATGTAGAGGGATCTGCCTCACGTGAACAGACTTCACGGCCGCACGACGCGACCCTGGTTTGCGCTCCGCTGTGACTGCAAAGAGATGAATTGACTGCTGAAGGGGGAGCTGGTCCTCGCCTCAGAAGTGGCCCTTGGGGGCTGAACCATCCGTGGGGCCTGGCAGGGGACAGTCCCAGCAGTGGTTGAGGTGTTGGTTCCTCACATTGGCCGTTTTCTGCGAGCTGAAGACAGTTGAGTTTGAACGATGAGGAAAAGCACTGATGGAAAATAGGAGTTAGAGAGGAACACGTTAGATGTCTGAATAGCTGTGAGCTCATAGCTAGGGGTGAGAGAAGGGTATCCTAGTTTGTGGTGAAATGTGGCAGAAATTTGAAATAAAAAGAAGAACCAATCAAAAAGTACTTCTAGTTGGGGGCAGAGAAATAAATGGGATCCCTCTGTGAGTTGCTAAAACAGTTTCTGGCTCGTTAGTAGCTCAGGAGGTGTAATATCTACTGGAAAAACATATGTAAGTTGTGTTTAAAAGTCTTAAAGGAGCTGGTTGAGGGGAGTGTTTCCTCTGTTGTCAGTTTGTATTGGTTGCTAAAGGAGTTCCTGCAACCTTTAACAGGGGTTCAGGTTTAACCAGTGCTCAGAAAGGAAAAAAGTCTGACGTGAGTCTTGGCAGGCCACTTAGACTGATGTCTGCCAGGCCGGGAGGATGGAAAAGCTGATACGGGGTCAAGGGGCAGAGAACTAAATGGGTAGGATACAGCTGGTGCTACATGGCAAGGTTTTAGGGAGAATAACTCACCGAACCTCATTTAGGGGTTTTTGCTAAGATACCGAATTGGGTTAATAAAGGAAACTGCATTGAAGTAACTTGCTCAGGGGGCTGTAAATCGTTTGATTTAATACTGTAAGCGTTGTCATAATTAGAACTGCTCTGTGCAGCCCTGTGCAGTGTTTTCTGAGCACGTAGGAGGCAGGCTGAGAAACGGGGAACAAGCGATCTCCGAGAGTAACTGCTAGGAGAGTCACTGCGGCAGTGTTTCTGTCAGCGCGCCGCAGGGAGACGGAACTGGGCCTTGAGCACCTCTAGCTGTGTTTTGAAGAGTGTGTAGAAGGGCTAGTAGCGTATTTTGTAGATGACAAATTATTATGTGTGTGCACGTGTTAAGTTTTAGGGAGAAGAGGGCATTTCTGCAGTAGAGCTCGGATTGCTCATTGAACGAACGCTGTTGGAGCAGTGTGAAAGCCAACAGGAGTGCAGGTCATTCCTATGGAAACACCATCATTGAGGGCAAGGGAATCCTGAATATCATCTTTTTGTCCATTTTTGTGTGCTGAGACATGGTACTGTAACATCCTGGCAGGTTTTCCCATGCTTTAAAGTCTCCAATAAAGGAGAATGAAGCCTTCAGCATGTTCCCCAGCTTCCCATTTGAAGAGTTTCTCCTAACAGCCTGACTTGAAAAAAACAAGGGAATGCCATCTCTCCAGTAGACATTTTTTTTTACATACTGGGAGACTTATCCCTTTAGTCCTTTTCTAGCTTAAACAAATGCAGCCTCTTCTTGCAGCTCATATTTTCAAAAATTACTATTCTTGGTCTGCTCTGGACTGTGTCCCACTTGCCTACACGTTTTTAAGTGGTAACAAGGGTATTTCAACAATATTGCAGGTGAGGCCTTCCTAACACCGACAGAAGATTTATATTTTGTGTGTCACATGAAAATTTCTCAGGAAACGAGATTTGACTTGTTTTGCAGCACTAAGCTTTACACGATGTTTGTGATTTGCCCTGTCATCCTAGAGTCCTCATCTTTAATCCTTTCCACATCCTTGTTTTATGTCTTCCTCCTGCATTCCGGCTTTGCACTGGTCATGATTTAATTGCACCTTGTTGGTGCAAGAGCCTCTGTCCAGCTTAAATCCGGAGCCTGTCTGGCCAGCTTTTTGCAGTTCCTCACAACCTTGTTGTTCTCTACGCATTTCTGTAAGCGTATTTGCTGTTCTGCTTACAGAAATCTAAATTAAAATACAGACTAAAGTAGACTCCTGAAAGATGTCATTGGAAACGCCTCCTCAGTTTGCCAGAAGACCATTAATAGCTGGTTTTTAGAATGATTTTCAGCCAGTTGTAGCCATTCTACTCTTTTTACATGTAGGCCGTTATTTTCATAGCCCAGTCCTTAGAGAATCATACAGGACATGAAAGGTTCGACGCTTTTTACTTCAGATGTTTCTTCTGCCATGGGCATTGCTGTCGAGTAATTGGAATTTCCAGCTTGTTTACATGTTACTAATTGTGTGATCTTCCTTCCGAGAGCTCCTCTGCGCTGGGCTGTCTCTGGAGATGCTGCTGCTTCGTTAGGCCTCTTATCCTGTCGACTACCATTAGTTTGATAGGATTTCTCTTTCCTGCAGCGTCCTGGCCCGTTCTGACTTGTTTTATTTTCCATCCACACCAATGACCTCTCACAGTAACGGTCCCAGAGTCTTTCCAGTGGCTGAAGTGAGTGTGGAGTGTGACTCTCGGGGTTGCTGACGGTGCGGGGGGAGCAGTGACAGCCTGTGCTGCAGCACTGTGAACCTGAAACAGGGAAACCCACGTTTAGTGTTAAACATCCCCGCTCCGAAAAGGATGCTGAAAAGTTGGAAAGGACACAGAAAAATGCTATACATGCTTTGAGACCGGCACAAAAGCCTTGGACTGGCTTCAGAGGAGGGGAATACCTTGCTACGTGTTGCCTTTAACACCAGGGGAAAAGCAGCGTGAGAGAGAGGGAAGTGGAAAGCTGATGTTGCACAAGTGCCTGGAAAAGCATCCGCAGCTCCTCAGTGCCATGCTGCAGTCACACTCCTTCCAGCTTCCCTGGAAAAGAGCTGGTAGCCAAAACCATGGATGTACGGGCTTGGCTGGGGGGGCTGGCAGGTGCTCTGGCCCAGCTGGCATCCACTGCTGCCCTTGTGCGTCACTTGTGCTCCGAGCTGGGCTGCACGGCACCGAGGAGGGAGATGGGGGTATGGAGTGTTGGGGAGCATGGGGGCAGGAGGTGCATTTGGAAAGGCAGCCATGCTGGGACTTGTGTACGCTGGGTGCAAACGGTCCCGCTGTTCCTGGTGCCCATGAACTGGTGAGGAGCGTTTGGTAGAGACGGCAGCAGCCTTGTCTGAGGGGAGCAGGGGCCTGAACCAGAGGTCAGCTACAAGTGAAAAAGGCAGCCACCTCTGAAGCGTAATGTTTGTTTTCATCTCCGTGATGGTGGTGATACTGAGGGTGAGTAGGTTCAGTGTGGACATGGAGCTGCTCAGGGAGCAGCTTGGCTTTGTGTTAAGCAGTACTTTTGTTATGGCCATACACAGAGGTTGAGGAAGATGCCTTTGGGTACAGAGACAATAGAAACTTGCTCCCTTGTGATCACTGCCCTCTCACTTCTTCTTTTTGATAAACAGGAAGGGAGGTTGTTGGCCCAGAATTAACAAACTTAGATGAACCTGACGTATCTACAGTCCACGGGGTGTGTTATACGTAGATCTCGCTGCTGTTGTCTGTGGAAATCCGAGCCACAGAGATGTGCAAGCCAGGAGCTCTGCGCTTCTCTTGGTGTACTCCTTCGTTAGCATTGTGATGGAGCCAGATGGGATTTTGGTCTGACCAGGCATGGCTTCTGTTTGCCATGATTATCATCTCCTTTGTTGCTTCCAAGGATGCAGGTTCCTGTTAACTGCCTGTCAACAGCCTGGGAGCTGTGGCAGACACTGAGGAGAACATGTAATTGTGTGGGAGTATTACAGGGGTGTTCCCCCTCTCCCTTGAACTCCCTTTGCCACAGGCCTTGTCTCTTCCCCTTGTACCACTCCTAAGGTATGTCTTTTCTCCTGTGTCTGTGCTGCAGGAAAATGGGAGTGCCCATGGCATCAGTGTGATATGTGTGGTAAGGAAGCAGCTTCCTTCTGCGAGATGTGCCCCAGATCCTTCTGCAAGCAGCACCGGGAAGGCATGCTCTTCATCTCCAAGCTGGATGGACGTTTATGCTGCACAGAGCACGATCCCTGCGGGCCTAACCCTCTAGAGCCAGGAGAAATTCGTGAGTATGTGCCTCCCATAGAAGCCCTGGCTAACGGCGAGGACACCCAACCCCTGGAACAGCCGCCTGCAGACACAGACCTGAGCGTTCAGCCTCTGGACAGCCTACCTCAGTCTGTGGCCCTCAGACTGGAGTCACCAGAAAAGCCCCCCGCTACCCTAGCACTGAGGCTGCCGC
>NW_010269268.1:41836-44289 GCF_000690775.1 Eurypyga helias
CCCCCCCCCGCCCCCCCACGCGCCCCCCGCCAGACAAACCGCCCGCTACCCTGGCGCTGAGACTGCCACAGTCAAATAAACCCCCCACCACCTTGTCACTGAGGCTGAAACCATCCAACAAACCCCCCACTACCCTTTCTCTCCGGCTGCAACCTTCAGACAAACCTCCCACCACCTTGTCGCTCCGCCTGCAGCCGTCAGACAGGCCCCAGGCCGCGCTGTCCCTGAGGCTGCAGTCCGAGAAGCAACCCATCGTCGTCGCGCTGAGGCCTCAGCAACCCGACAAACCTCCCACCAACGCGGTGCTGTGGCCACTGGACGAGCCCTCTGGTGACGCCTCGCAGCCTCACTTGCCGAGCAGATCTCCCCCGGGAACTCCGCGGTCGTCGGACGAGTCGCTTGTTACTGCTGATGCCCTGCAGCTCCAGCTGTCGGACGAGTCTCCCGCCACCCCCAGGGTTTTGGAGTTTTCGGACAAGTCTCTTCTGGACACCAGGAGCCAGCAGCCTGAGCTGTTGGATGAGTTCCCGACGAAATGTCTGCATCCTCAGCTGTCGGACAGACTTCTCGCCACAGCAGGGACGCTGCAGTCCCAGCCCGCAGATGAGCTTCCTGCGGCCGGTGGACAGAGTTGCCCAGAGTCCACCGCCTCTGTCTGTGGAAAAGGCTCCCAGCTCCATGGTGCCGCAGGTCCCAGCATCGGAGATGGCTCCTGCTCCTGGGGTGCTGTGGCCTCTGCCCATTGAAAAAGTCCCCGGCTCCCCAGTCACATGGATCCTGCCCACAGAGAAGGCTCCTGGATTGGCTGTGCCACGGCCCTCACCTCTGGAGAAGGCTTCCTTCTCCCAGGCAGTGTGGGTCCCAGCCACGGAGAAGGCTCCCAGCTCTGCGGCGCCCCATCCCCTGCCTCCGGAGAAGGCTCCTGCCTCGGGGATGCCACGGATCCTGCCCACAGAGAAGGCTCCCAGCTTAGGGGCACTGCGGCCCTTGCCTCCAGAGAAGGCTCCTGGCTCCCGCTCACCACACATCCTGCCCATGGAGAAGGCTCTTGGCTCGGGGGCCCTGCGGATCCCACTCATGCAGAAGGCGCTCGCCTCTGGGGTGCTGCGGCCCCTGCCTCCAGAGAAGGCTGCCGACTCCGGGGCCCTGCGGGTCCTGTCTCCGGAGAAGGCTCTCAGCTCTGGAGCAGCCCGGCCTCAGCTCTTGGAGAGGCCTCTCACTCTTACAGCCGCGTGGCCTCAGGCATCGGACAAACTGGCTGCCGCCGAAAAAAACGCCCCCCGTTGTGTCGGCCGCGAGGCTGCTGCTGTCGGAGAAGGCGCTAGGGCCCGTCGACCAGAACGCTCAGCCGAAGGAGAGAGGAGCCCCAGCCGTGGAGCTGAGTCCCCAGCAGAAAGAGAGGACCCTGTTAGCTGGTGAGCCAATCTCTTGGTCTGCTGGGAAGGTGGTGACGCACGTTGGGCAGGTACCTTGGCCTACGGAGAAACTACAGACACACGAGCAAACCCACTGGCCCACCGCAAGAGCCCTGACGCCTGCGGAGCAGCCTCCCCGGACAGCAGAGAAACTCCCCGAGCCAACCCTTCAGCCCGGCTGGGAAGTGGCCTCAGCCCCCGCAGAGCAAACCCCTTGGACATCAGAGCGATTGCGTGCGTTTGAGCAGACCCCTCGGCCAGCCAGGGAAGCGCCGGTGCCCCCGGAGGAGATGCAGTGGATTGTCACAAACGTTCAGACAATTGACCAGATTTCATGGCTGGGTGGAAAAGCACAGACTCCTCGGGGGCAGGACCCTTTGCCTGAACAAAACACCCCGCTAGCCCATAACCAGGATTCTGTCTGTCGTGAGTTGGCCGACTCAGAGCCAAAGTGAGGTTGGTGAATACGGGAGGCAGGTTTCAGTCTTTTAATGTTTAGGGAGGGGGAATCTTTGTTTTGGTTTTGTTTTTTTTTTTAATTTTTATTCACTTCCCTGAGCCCAGCCCCTAACCCATGCACATCCCATCCATATTCTCTCGTGACATGAGCAAGGACATTCTCTTTAAGTCTGAGTGTGGCCCAGACGAAGGGAGAGAGCATCCGTGACCTTTTCCTCTTCCTTTTACAAATGGTAAAGCTGAAATAAAAAGTCCACTCTGGGTAAAAAAAGATCTCCAATTCCATTGAAATGGTCACACTGCTGATCCAGTGTGTTTGAGCTGCAGGTCTGACTCGTAGGTGGGTTCCCAGGTCCAGCCAGGGCCCCCGCTCTCGTTGCTGTATGTGGAGGGTCAGATCAGTCAGGCTGCCCTGGGACTGGAGATGTTCCGGGGATCAGGCGGTGAGCAGTCAGCCCTGCGCCCTTGCCAGTAGAGGCAGGGAAAGGGTTTGTCTGTCCCGCAGGGTGTTGCTTTGCGAGCTTTGTCCGGATGTGCGCTGGGACGCGCTGCGTGCGTGGCTCACGGACGGGCAGGCAG
>NW_010269268.1:44330-47483 GCF_000690775.1 Eurypyga helias
GGCTTTCTCCAGCCACAGGCAACATCCCTGCGGGCTGTGACTGGCCAGGCCCGAGAAGCAGGGAATCTGAAGGAGGTCAGGGAGGAGAGACCACCTGGTAGTTTTTTCATTCTTGTGTCTTACTCCTTTAGCACAGGACACACGGGGTGTTTCCTGCACTTGAACACATTGTGACCCATAAAGCAGCAATAGCCAGTAGGGCAGAGGGGGTTTCCCCGAGGTGCTGAGCACCACCCTGGCAGGGCCATGGTGCTCCCTTTCCAGTTTCCATCCAGTCTCTTCTCGACTTCTGTCGTCGCCGCCAGCCAGCAGACTGAGCGGTCTTTCCTCCCCTCGCATCAGGCGTGTTCAGGACGTGTTGGCATCCTACCTGCTTCCCGGTAGCGGGAAGGTTGCCGGGGCTGTATTGGGACCCACCTCAACACCTTCCCCTCGCGTAGCTTCTGGCTTCACTCTTCTACAACCAAAGGAGACTTGAACTAACTGGTGTGCGTGCGCGTGTGTCCTTCCAACTGAGTCGTAGTTCTCACACTGGAACACGGTGGGCTCCAGCAGCTGGCTGGCTTTCTTCTCCTCTTCTCCCTTTTCCAGTGAAGGAGATGCTCCGTACCTGGTGGCCATCAGGCTGGTGTCCACACTAGCCCTGCTGAAAGCCGTTCACTCAAGCGTTGAGGCAGAAGCTCGCGGTACTCGTGGGGCAAGCGGCAGAGTCCCAGGGACCTGCGTCTTGTCACCACCGGCCCCCTTGCAGGCAGGAGGAGGACGGGCCTCCCAGGGTGGCCCTGCGTGCGCTGGATGGGGTCGGAATCCTGCCGAGGAAGCGCTGCTGACCGGCACACTCCCCGCTCTCACAACTCATTACCTCTGTGGTTTGCCTGAGCTCCGCCGATCCGGGTGCCGCAGCCTCGCATCTCCGTTCCTGCCACCAGACCCTTGCGCAGCTCCAGTGTGTCCTTCTTCCAGGCAGATCCACGCGTCCCTTCCCGGAAAGGGGAGCATTGGGCTCCAGGCTGATCCTCTCCCTCCGACTTGGGAGCAGGTCCTTGTTCCCACCTGGCTTGCAAGGGCCTGCTGCTCCCCGAGCAGGTGGTCACGAGCTTTGCAGTTTTCTGTGAAGAGAGGCAGACACTTGTACTGAGACAGATCCTGATCCGTGCTCCTCTCCGGATGTACGCGCCGCAGGGCCGCGTCCTGCCGTAAAGGCCAGGCGTGCCGGGCACGGGGGGACGTGACCAGCGCGACGGTGCATCTTGTACCTAGTCCGAATCATTTCAGATCCTTTGTAGAATAGCTAGCAACTACGAAAAGCTTTATGGCTTACGGAAATTTCCTGCTCCGTGTTGCTTTTTTCCCGGGAAGACTGGCAGGTCAGTGCCTGCTTGCTGCTGAAACTGAGGAAATGCAAGCAGCTTGTGTTTCTGCGCGACTCCTGCACAAAGGGAATCGGGACAACTCCTCAGAGCCGTTGAGAGAGAAGATAATCTAAGGGCATTCATTAACTTTTTTTAAACAGAATTTTAAAGGAATGGTAATGAGGTTCAGTATATTCAGTATTTATCATGTGTGAGAAGGAAAATAAATCTTGAATTTACATTTATAGGCCTTCCCCTGAGCTGGACTTAGTCATGTAGATTGTGTAAGTAGGGTTACCTCCACGCCGCCCAGCCAGCTCCAGCTGTATCCAGAGAGGTGTCTGCGCCGCTCTGCCCGCCTCCGCTTCGCCTTGTCACGTGGTAACTAGTTACTTGTCTCATGAGAAATAAACTGTGAATATTTTTGGTGCAGGCTTTTTTAAATCTGTAAAATGGAGAAGTTCTCAATGAATTCTTGCGAAGTACAGGTTTGGAGGGGAAAAAAAAAAAAAACAACAAAACCACTTCTATAAATCATGTGCTCACGTAGTTGAGGGGAGGCTGGCGGCAGCAGAGCCTGTCCCGCGGCCGGCTCTCACCCAGGCGCTTGTTTTGAACCGTGAACGTGGCTCTTGCATGGCGTTTCAGACCCACAGCCTTACTCCTTGCATCTGACCGTACCCCCGCCTCTCTCCTTGTCTCTCTTCATGCCTTTTCCACGAGCATCCAGGTGCCTGGCTTGCCACCTTCCAGCGGCGTGCTGGAGAGCTGGCTTCAGCGTAGCTGGGGGGCTGCTCGGTATCGCTGCTGCTGCTTGGAGTTGTTGTTGGCGGAGGATCCAGCAAGCTCCTCGCCCCTCGCGCCCCTGGGTGGTGCTCTGTTGGATCAGGAGGGCTTCTTGGAAGCACACGAGGCTGGCAGAGGTGCTGGTGGTGCTGTTTGGAAGGGCTGGCTGTGCTGGGTCACCTCAGCACCACGGGCAAGCGCTGATCAGTGCGACGGGTCCCAGCAGCGCTCCCCTGCCCGGCCTGCCTTCCTCGGCTGGGAGTGGGAGCTGGGAGAGGGGCAACACAGCTCTCACGGAAGAACCTTGGGCTTCCACGGCACTTGGTGCCTGGTTGGTGGTGGCGCTGGCAGCGCCGCCTTGGAGGAGGGAGGGGGGTGTCTGTACCAAAGTCGTGGGGTTCGCTTTCCACGCTTCAGCCAGTTGGCATCGCGGCCCAGGCTGCTCCGCTGCGTTGGAGCGACCCGGTCACCGGGCTGCTGACAGCGTTGGGTCAGACAGAATTGCACCAGGGGAGGGGAGAGGTGACCCTTGTGTTGACCTGCTGTCGTGGGGAGTTGTAGAAGCAGAATTGAGAGCAATTATTACTTCTGCTCAGAGGTGTGTCCCTTTCGTCGGTGTTCTGGGAGGCTCATGGGTCCATTCCCACTTGTAGGAACGGCTCTCCCTTCCCAGTTTGGAAGGGGCTGAAAGGTTTGCTCCCGTACAGGCGCTTTGCCAGCCAACTTGCTTTTGGGATGGCCTGGCTGACCCTGCTGGGAGCAGCGGGCTGGCGTCACCGGCTGGGCAGGACCCATGTCATTAGTGGGTTTCCACAGCGGGATGGCGTGTCCCGGCTGGCCTTCGGTGACGGAGGAGCTGCTGAGGGCAGCAGCGTGGCCAGGGGCTTGGTGGGCACGGTCTGCCTGTCCGAGCTGGGGAGGAGGGTTGCAGAAGAGCTGCCGCAGGGCCTGTGGCATCCTGCGTGGCTCATCCGTCTGGGCTAGCACCCGCTGGCAGCCCAGGCTCGGGTGAATC
>NW_010269268.1:47522-47804 GCF_000690775.1 Eurypyga helias
AGCTTCAGACACAGACTAGCTGGTGGTAGCTTGCTTTGTTGCTGTTCTGGCGTTAAAACTCATCCTGTGTAACAAAAAACACCCCGCAAGAACCAGATCCGCTTCAATGCATGAAGTATCCAGGTGGGATACTGCGGGAGCATGCGGCAGCGTTCGGGGTTAACCCCCCGCAGGCACGGGGTTTGCTCTGAAGGTGATTGAATAACCAAGGTGAGACAGCACCCTGAGGGTGCTGGTTCCGCTCAGTTTCGCAGGAGAGGGAAAGCAGCCCTAACCCTGACG
>NW_010269269.1:0-519 GCF_000690775.1 Eurypyga helias
CAGCCTGTCAAAGTCTCTCTGGACGGCATCCCTTCTAAACTTGCTGAGGGTGCACTCGATGCCACTGTCCGTGTAGCTGACCAAGATGTTAAACAGCACAGGTCCCAACACCGACCCCTGAGGAACGCCGCTCATCACCGATCTCCACTCAGACGTTGAGCTATTGACCACCACTCTCTGAGTGCGGCCAGCCAGCCAGTTCTTTATCCACCGAGCGGTCCATCCATGCAATCCATGTCTCTCCAGTTTAGAGACAACGATGTCATGTGTGATGGTGCTGAAGGCTTTGCACATCAACAAGCAGGTAGATGACATCTACCTCTATCCACCAAGGTCGTGACCCCATCGTAGAGGGCTACCAGATTCGTCAGGCACGGCGAAGCCATGTTGGCTGTCACCAATTCCCTCGTTTTCCATATGCCTCAGCATTACTTCCAGGAGGATCTGCTCCATGATCTTGCCAGGCACATAGGTGAGACTGACTGGCCTGGAGGTCCCTGGGTCCTCCCTTTTTCCTTT
>NW_010269269.1:547-6716 GCF_000690775.1 Eurypyga helias
CTGCCATGACTTCCTGAATATGATGGATAGAGGTTTCACAACCCCATCTGCCAGTTCTTTCAGGACCCACAGATGTATTCCATCACGTCCCATGGACTTGTGCACCTTCAGGTTCCTCAGGCGTTCCCGAACCTGATCCTCACTGACCATGGGCGGCTCTCCATTCTCCCAGTCCCTGCCCTTGTCTTCTGTGACTCGATTATTTATATTTTTTTGCAGACAGTATACCCAAACAAAAATTCTCTCATTCTGAATAGAAGTCTCTTTTCTAATGACCCTAACACAAAAATCTCAAGCACATTAGTTTGTGCTGAGTGCAGAGAGATGTCACCTTTTCTGGATCATGAAAGGTGTTTGTTTCCATGGAGAATGTGTGGGAGGAGGGTAACAGAAGCCAGTGTTTTTTCACTGTAAAATAAATGGCAGTACTACAACTGACAGACCAAATCGTTAAAAATCATACAGCTAATTCTCTTCCAATTGTGTCACTGAATATTTGTGATGCCAACCACCTAATCCCATCGTTACCATTAAAAAAAATCCCCTCACTTCCTTTCTTTAAGTGTAGCTCCTATATGGGACAACCTGACAGAGTAAACCAACAACTGTATGGAATAAATACACTCAACAGAAATTAAAGAAGGTTTCCAATGTCTCTAAGCAAACAGAGCAAATTACTTCAATTTTTGTTGCCTCTAACATCAACCTACTTTTTTTAGAAATTCAGTATTAATAGTTCAAGGCATGCCAGCTGTGGCTCCAAATTACTATGACCTGTTAATCGTTTTGCAGTATTACACACAGAGAAACAGAGAGATACCTCAATAAATTGTGAGTAAATTATATGATTTAACGATGACTATTGCTATATAATTACTGCTTCTCTTTCAGAAATACTGCTGCTGTTTTAACTGCAACCAAAAAAAAAAATCTCACTGGGATAACACAGACTAATTATTAGTCCACTCAGCGAATTCCATTTAATATACAGCACTTCCACATTTGAAAACTACATTCTGCAATGCATTCTGCATTGTGGCCAAAATCAATTTTCAATTAGAGATATTACAGCTTTAATACAGAACATACTAGTGTTTCAGAAAGTGAATTTCAGTTCAAGTTTTTTTTCTTTCAACAAAACTTGTATGCAAACAAGTGCAAATGTTACCTCACATTTGATGGGCTAATTAGTTAACATCATTGCAAAGTTTTAAGTGACTACAGGCAACTAGCTAATTGTTGATATAAAACACAGTATTACCAACTCGCAAATACATTTTTTATTACACAATGAAAACATGTTAATTGTTTGTAAAACTATTTCACAATTTTATTGTGATTTATTGGCTTTTCTGCTTACTGTCAAATGCAAGAAAGGTAAGAATTCACTACATATGAATGATTTGCTGACAAATGACGATTTCCTAAGTTTGGAGAAGCATGACTTATTTTGTGCTGAAGAATGAGAATGATCACCACCTGCCTCGCCAGTAAGATTTTTAGTTACTTGTCAGAAAAAACAAAGGCAATTATCATAATACTAGAAGAAGACTGACACAAAAGAACTATTTATTTTGCATACGCAACCCGCTCAAAATAACGATTTGTGTTTACACGGCCACAATACATAACACTTGCAAGAAAAATCAAAACTGAAGAATTAAAAGAAGAGCCTGGCTGGATGAGTGTACGACCAGGTACGATTACTGGTCTTGGCTTTTAGCCATGAACACAGTTAATCAGAATCATGCTGATTCAGCCCCAGCTGATGCCAACTCAGTTTTAGCATCTAAAACTTGAGGAATTGTTTATTATAAACACTTTATTAAAAGAGCTTGGACTAGAACAACTTAACCAGTATGTGTCATACTTAAAAGCTGATATGCTCATATGCAAATTTTGTTTAGCAATCCCTACACCTGCTGCTTTTTTAGATCTTAACCAAATCTTGCATGTTGTGTTTTTTACAACACTGAACTTGAAGGAGAGCAAGGGTTACCTTCTCCCTACTACAGAAAATTATAAGAGAGAAGAAATGCATTTTCAAAGCTGCAAGTGTCCCAGTTTTTGTTTTACTGGTTTTGCAGACAGGTTGAAAGTGTATCTTGGCTTTTAAAGATGAGTGTTCTGATGCCAAGTCTTTCAAACTGATCTCAAGTTAACTTTTGTGTGCTTTAGACATGATCAGTTGAGCACCTCCTGGGGTTTGTGCTGCAAACCTCCTGGTAAAAACCCACAACTTTCTATCCATGTCCATTTTTGAGACTGCTTCTTCCCAGACTGATCTTCAAGACCTTTCATTCAGACTACCCATTTTTGGATGAAGTGGGAGATGAACATAAAAGATTGTCTTGTGCAACTGGCAGAAGCTCAGACACATTAGGCTGTTTATACTCTCTTGCTGACTATGGCAAATAAAGTGTCTATAGTCACAACTTACCGGCCTGGGCAAGGACAGATTTGCTCCATACCAATGGTAAAGTGCTCTCCAAACTGGTTCTGGCACCATTATGTAGTCCTTTCCTTCAATCAGTTGAGGAGATCGTTTTAATCTTCCACCCTCCATTGTTAATGATGCAGCCTTAAAAAAAAAAAAAAAGGGATTCTATCAAATCTCAAATGGAAAAAATTGTATACAGCTACAATTATTTTAACTCATGAACACAGAACACTGGCTAATTATTAAAAAACTTCTAAGTAGCAATTAGCAACTGCTTTTCATGCTGTAAGACAGTATTTAAATGCAACAACAATTGATGCTCAAGTTTCACTACATACTATTTCTCTTAAAGGCTGCCCAGTATAAAATTTGTAGTATGTTTCTCTGTCATGTCGCCTACTCCAACAATTTCAAATACTGCATAAAGAAATCCAATCTGTGATCATCACTAGTGATGTCAGTCTGTCTTCTACATTTCGTTTCCATGGATATTGGAAAAACTGTCAGTTTTCGTTTATTACTTAGTTTTCTGGTGTTACGCAACAGCAATAAACTCATATTTAGATTGAAAACACTGAAGTATTGATTAAAATATTTTACGTTTAATGCTGCAAGTTGTGTTTTCATAAATGCCTTTTTCATTTATGTTTTGTTTAAGAACATTTTGAATGTTTATCTTCTCACAAAATACTCAATAGCAGCCTCAGAAGTAGAACACTAATCCTTCCTCTTAAAATAAGAGTAAGAAACCCAAATTTTATTATATGACAGAGCAGTGTTAATTTAGAATTAAGCCACCAGCTGAAAACACAACACACAAGAAGCTGCAATAAAAGTATGCTAAAAGATACTTTTTCTATAGTCACATGACTCAGACACATTTACCTTCACTGGTTCTTGCGTTACTAGAGGTTGGTTATCAATAGCTCCTGGTTTCTGAGGATTAAGTTGTAGCAAAGTATTCCCATTGGTTCCAAGGAAACATTGGTTATTATTGTCCGAAGTATTATGCTGCCTAGCAAAACATACCTCAGTCCCTGGAGTGCCAGGATAAATAGTATCTGTAACAGAATACAGGAAGAAGGATCTCTCCATTTCAGTTCATGGGTCCACGACATACATAAATCAGTTAAACTGTTGTATCCTTTTTTTTTTCCTGTTTTTTTTAA
The DNA here is from genome assembly GCF_000690775.1 of Eurypyga helias. Classification (NCBI taxonomy): domain Eukaryota; kingdom Metazoa; phylum Chordata; class Aves; order Eurypygiformes; family Eurypygidae; genus Eurypyga; species Eurypyga helias. The sequence goes on from NW_010269269.1 coordinate 4,157, forward strand.
AAAGGTTATTGAAGGAGTTTGCTATCCTTCATACTTCAGGAAAACATGCAACTCTTCCAAACTACAGAGTGACCAATATACTAGTACTCTCTGCTAAGATAAAGAAGTGCATGTATGAGATCCAAATACCAAAGCAGTTATTATACAAATAGTGATTTGAAAACAGCCTCACTAGGTTTGCACAAGCAACTGTGTTTGGCATCTGCTTGTTATATGGATGTTCAGAGAGCAAACTTTTGCAAATCTTGTATACAAGACTGAAAATATATGCAAATAATGCCTTTTTTATTTTTACCTATTGAAACAGCCAATATTTTTACACTTAGAGAACCTCCTTGTTTATGCAGAACACAATCTAAATTTCAGGTTAGAAGAAAGGAAAAGCTGTAATCTAAAACTTGCCCCCTTCCTCTCTATTCCCCAACCCCCATCCCAAAAATGGTCACAGTAATTTACCTACTTCAAACTGAAGTTACAATTTTAAGAAACAGATATTAAAATACCAGGTGCAACATTCAGCTGTCTTACAAGGAAAAAAATATCATCTTAAATTCTCACAAGAACTGACTGAAAAACACCACTAAAATCTCCTCTTTTTTCACAAAGATGGCTCCTACAATCTGCACTTAAATCACACACCCTGTAAAACTGAAGTACATTTTTCCTAATTTTTTTTTTCTGCCTGTTTCCCCTTTGTAGCATCTACGGTCACCTCACTGCCTAACATTGTAGAATTCCAACTGGGTATGAGCTAGAAACAACCTAATGTGAAGTGGGGGTGCGTGGAAATCCACTCAGCAAATAAATGATATGACAAAAACATATTCATAGCATAAGATGAATTACTGTCTAAACAGTACTGGTTTTTATTTATCCACCACAGACTAAAAAATCCTGGTAATTCACCGACATCCACATGTAGGCCACCTCTGCAATCTAAACCGTGTTATCATTTCGCCTGGAGGAATTCATGCCATATCTAGTTTTCTCAAAACCTGTTCTACATTAAACCTCCAAGGAAATAAGATGTTATGCTTACTGCTGCTAGTAGTCTCTGAGGCTTCTGATGCAGTAGAAATATTATCTGAACTCTTTTCTTCGGTTGCACTGAAGGAATTAAGACCTCCCATTTTGTCTTCTCCCTGTTCTGCAGTATTGGCTGTGGCAGTTATGAGTGAATTCTTACCTCCACTCAAGACAGATGAAGGCTCTATCACAACAGGGTTTGCATCCTAAAATTGGTAGGCAAGTAGAAAAGTTAATTATCAGCCAAACCAATCACCAAAATTCACAGCTGCATGACCACTTTTACATATCACAATGAGCTTTATAGGAAACAAAAAAAAAAACTTTCTACATCTACTGCTGAAAAATCTGCAGAAGCAAACAGCCAAAATTGTTAAACCAACTGAATAAACTTTTCTGCACACTATAAAAATTGTGAAAGAACAGAATTATTTTTCTTTAGCGAGACACATAAAAAGACAATCATTTTAGACAGCTATAATTACAGACTACAAATATTTGAAGATTTGTCCTTACTGAAATTCATATGGTTAAACAGAGAGCACAGAAGAAAAAAAACTTCTTTCCTCAAACCTGCAACATTTCAGTCTTCCCTAACTCCATTTTGAAACAAAATTCCTTTGTTCCCTCTGCAGAAACAGCACTGCAAATGCAATCTGGCTCACACTTAGGAAAGTTAAGGGTGGAGAAAAAAATATGTATCCCCCCAAAAGTGTAACTTGCCTGCCCAGTACAGACAAGATCTAAGAAGAATCCTACCCAATTTACAGCACCGGTCACAAAAAGAAACAGCAATAAATGAGAAAATAGAAGAAAAAGGGAATTAAGGGAGCCTTAGAGAAGCAAAAGGAAAATCCCTGCAATGAACATCACTGTAACAAGATGGGGAAAAGGCATATTTCCTGGTTTATGATTTTCCCCTATTTATCGCCTCACTAGACATAGTATATTGTCAAATAACAAAACCGTGCAGTAGAGGTTAAAGTATAAAAATAGGACTGCAATGTATGTTGGAATTACAGTAATAATTTATATAGTTTCACGGAAATTCTCATTGTTCTTTTTGCTCAAGAAGTAGACAGAGTGAGTAACGGCACGATGCTATTATGCAAAGTATTAGGTATGAAATCATGTGCCCATCTGAGTACTTACACTATGACAAGGATCAAATTACCTAGTATTTCAGGCATTTAAGCCATCATTTCTCCAATTCTGTGCCTAAAGAATATCTGTAATTACATAGTCAATTAATATGCACATTGCAGTTTTCTAGATATTTTTAGTTATTTGTATTTAGAGAACAACTGAAATATGTACATGATTACTTATCACTATGTAAAACTTTTGAACAAGTTTATTTCACCTACTACATTCTTGATTGTGTAAGCTGAAAAGCATATTTATGTTCCACTCAATTAAAATTTTATTAGATATATATTTTTATTAAATATGCTTTCTTTTGTAAAATTCAGGGTGATGTTTTAACTTAAGTATTTTAGTTGGAGGCTATTAAAAAGCACCCTGTAACTCTGAG
>NW_010269269.1:6745-61078 GCF_000690775.1 Eurypyga helias
TGATCCCCATCAGGTAATGAACCACCGTTCATCACTGCCTATAAATGAAATTATACCAGTTCTCTCTTTCATTTGTCCAGAAAATGCAGAGTGTGTACTTGTGGCCTGTGCGAAGTCAAAACCAAAACAGGTAGCTTTATTATCAAAATGGATCAAAAGACTTAGGGGAAGCAGTATTGCGAGTATGTTTATATTCAAAGAAGTATTTTGACGTGCAGGAATGATGAAAGAAAGTACAGAAAGAAGTGACAATGTAAGGAAATTTTAGTGAAAAGCTCAGCATGTGACAATGATCCAGCAAAACAATTATTTTCCGGTAAGAGACAGGAGATGCTTAATTTCAGGCATTATTGGTTAAGCTGTCACGTGCTCCTCACTCTTCTTTCATTGACACATTCACAAAGAAATCACTTATTCAGCACACATTATTATTATACTTACGTATTTGACATATTCTTTCCACTGGTGCCACCATGGCATTGCAATAAGAAACCAGTTATGCCCCGGCTGAAGGCCATACCTGCTTTCTCTTTCTAGCCAGCCTCTGCACATAAAGAATGAACAACATGAAATATCAGCTGAAACAGGGCAATTACAGTCCTTCTTTTGAAAAATATTAAAAGGTGATCCTGAAACCCATTTAAGATTCTGAGCAAAACACGCACCTAATAATCTGTCCTTCCTCTTCTGGAGTGGCAGGTCGTAGCCCCAAAACTATATGACACACCTGGAAAAAGAACATAATTCTTACAGAGAACTACACCGCTATGAAACAAGAAATAGGTAAATGAAAGAACATAACAACTGTAATAGGATGTTTCAGAAGATTCTTTTTAATTAGGTAGCAAGATTACCTAAAATTGAACAAATCACTAAAACCCAAGTATTTTGAGCTGTGAGATTCAAAACCTCTTCCCACTGTTAAGACGAAGACACCAAGAGTGTCAAATGCCCCCAGGCAAATTACGGTGGACAGCAAATGGATTTTCATTACTTTCGGGTCTGAAGCAGACACCATGAAAACTCAACAGTAACTGACACGGATCAGACTTACAAGCAGTTAAGATGGCTATACGTAGTGGAAAGAGGGAAGGAGGAACTGGGAGAATGCATGCTGTTGCAAGGGGACACACTGAAGTTCTAAAAAACAGCCAAAACAGAAAGGGGAAAAATGGAAAGAAGTGGTTGTATGAGGGACAGAAAGGAAAACTGAGACTAAGGGAGAAGTTTAAAGCAGTCCAACCAACCAGTCACCACCGAAAATGCTCTCAGAATCGTAGAACGTTCTCAGAATGTCTGAGAGCTCTTTTTTGCTTTTTTTTTCTTCTTGAAACAACCGCAGAAGGCACCATCCCCTGCCTGGCTACTTGATTTGGGTGGTGGTTTATCCCGAGTACAAGAGGGCAGTCCCAGGTGGCCAATATCCTACTCCTCTCCTCCCAGTAAAACCATCCTGGCTGTTTCTGGCTGGTTTCTCCCAGCAGCTCCCAGCCACGGGGCTTGCGGCAGGGAGCGATGAGCGGAGGGGAACAGACTCTGCAGGAGCCTTTGTTTCTACTGCAGGGAGGAGGGTCAGCTGTCTCATCTCTGAGGCGGGTTTCAAACTGGTTGCTACCCGTAACATGATTTATAGTCTTTTCTGCATGTCTCTTTAGAGGCTACCAATTTGCATCCCAGCTGGAGATTTCTAATGACTGGTGAGATATATTATTTAAATTTATATTACAGTGTGAGACCATTTTACATTCTGAATAAAACAAAAGGCCATTAGCTTCTGTGAAGCAACAGATTTTCCATCGCACTCAACACAACTGACTCTGACGTTTCTTTTTAGACACATGTAACAGTGTGCTAGGAATCAGATTCTTCATATAAACTAACCCCGCTGCAAACAAACCAATTTGTTGACAAGCCTTCCAAGGTGCTCCACTCGACTACTTAGATTTTCCGGTTGCAGTTGAGACACACAGGCTCACAACAGTTCAAATAAATGCCCAGACAAATCAATGGCAGGCTCTGTCCTGTGCGAGTATGGTGTTGAGCCTGTAGCACAGGGTGAGGTGCCTCAAATGATAATGTTATCAAAGGAAATAAAACAAAAATCTAAAATCAAGTAGCAACTCTGATAGGAGAAAAAATACAATAAATGAGACCTCCAACAAGCAATGTGTAATAATTGTGATGCGTAATCATCAAGACAAATTTATTACATGTTCATTCACCCTGCCTCAGTATTGCATGTATTTGTTAGTTTATCAATATTAAGTTATGACAGGATATTTGATGCCAGACAGTCCAAAACCAAAGACAGCTGTTCTTGGGAAGGCTGCAGTGTAAGCAAAGCCTCATGCAATTAGAGACAAAAAGAATTTGCAGAACTTTCTGATTTTATTCTTTTCAGCTGCGGCGTAGCTGATGGACTCAGAATACCCACATGCAGTTGCCCTGAAGTTCTTGGAAAAGTATAGTTCAAAATACAATTTATGAAGTATTCCAGGTTCATAAACAAGAGAACCAGTAGTATGCTAATCAGGTAGCCTCTCACAACAGTTATTTATTCTTTTAAAACCCCCATAGCTTATTTCTGATGAGATATTTTTCTGCTACAACCTGACCCTGTAACTGATTAAGCTTCACTCACAAGATGAAAGCAGAGCCCATTGGTTCTCCCTGGCCCTCCATGGCAGAACTGAGACTGTCATACAGGGCTGGATGTGAATACTAAACTAGGGGAAAACCTTCAAGGATCCATTAGGATTATTATTATTATTTAAACTCCAAGTATCAGCCTCTACAGAAAATAGGTAAGGAACAAACTGCAGTGAATGAAAATACTCTTATGGGGTTACTTGCTGCATAAAGTGACCCAGCACTAAAATATGACTGTTTTAAGGATTTATAAAAATCCAATTCAAACTCAATTAAAAACAAATTCAGTACATGCTTAATCCTCAGCTTCTGCAACACCGTAGTGATATGACATCACAGCTTGCAAGGACTGTTTCATTAAGAAACCAACGAAAGGTTCCTCAGACAGCCTTAACAGTACGGGCAAAGCGGCTGTAAAGAGTTCGCAGTACCTCTTCTCGTTTCCTGGGTCACTTCCTTGGCAAAGATTTGCCAGAACAACTGTTTAAGAACACAGCCTTTTGCTCATGGAAAAATATAACTGCTGATACAGATTTTATAAACAGTACACTACCTTCACTTTAACAAATTACGTTTTAGGCATCTCCATACAGTAAAAAGAATAATAATCAAAGAGTGACTCATTCCATCGAGGTAATACGTAACTGCAAAACCACTTAACTTATCGCAACACACAGAACTGTAAGCATGTTGACACAAACATTGATGCTGCACTTCGTGGCCACGCAAAAATATCACAAGTTAATTGCCCTAACTTTCGAGTTTAAATTTCCTCTAAACATACCTGAAAAAGCAGATTTAAAAATTCATTGGCAAGTGCACTCTTCACGCTCCATATCTGGTAGTCCTCCAGAGTGAGGTGTCCAAGCTTAGTTCAAGGGAGGAGAAGGGGAAGGAGAAACCATCAAACCATTAACCTATTTCTATCACAATGCTAATTAAATGTGTCATACAAGGCATGACAAAGTTAGTGATTTGATAAAAATTAGCATTTACGACTCGGATATAGAAGAAAAATCCAGTTTTAGCATAACATATGCAATCTAAAGAACCCAAAAGCTTGGACAGAGGACAAACTACATGACACATGTAACCTTCGCTCTTGCTCTCCATCATCTGGATTTAGTATTCGTGCCCAACTGCAATAGTCACACTTTCTCAAATCACAAAGCCAGCAGAAGCAGAATGTGACTTGCCAGGGCAATCGTGTTGTAGGAAACAAAGCAAGACTAAGACTTTGATAGTCCAAATAAGCTGTGTACGTATAGATAACATGCATCCATTCAGAAACCTACCACCTTCCTCTGTGGGTTAGGAAAAACTATTTTGGATCATAAGGACTTGATGATCTTACCTTACACCACAAGTCCTGTTAATTCCTAATCACTTGCAAAGTTACAGTAGCATAACACTGAGCGATGTCAGAGGGACCTTCTGATTTTCAACAACTCAGTGACAGGACCAATCTGAATTTTTTATATTGCAATATAATTCATAGCCATTTTTACAGCAGTGGCAGTTACTCTGCCTCTTCTTACAGACCATTTTCTTCAAAGTTCACACAGGTCAAAGCTAACATATGAAGAGAGGTTAAGTAATTTATGTAATTACCGCACCATCAGTTCTTTCTAGCACTACATTCATGACGCAACTATGAAAGAGGTTCTGAAGTCTTAGCCTTCTTTTTTAACTGTTTGTGGAAATGAGACTGCTATACACCTGCTTATAAACTACCCTTTTTAAAAAAGCAAACAATAAAACCCCCAAAGAATGAAAGAAAGTACTCACCAAAGCCGTATTTTCTATGGCTTTGGTAATGAAGGAATTATAGTAAAATATTTGCCCACCACTTTGTGGGAGTACAAGCAGCCAAGACAACGATTCAAACAAGTAATTAAGTGTTTCTAGACATTCTTTACAGTTTTTTTTAAATTATTTACAGTTGCCAGACACCCTTCCAAATTAGCAAAGCAAAGGATGAAATAATGGAAACAATTTCCCCTGTATCATTTGCTGATGACTGTGCCTATCTCAAAAAAACAAGAATGTAATTAAAGATTTACACACAGCTAACTATAAAGTTATAAACAATATAAACTATTAAATTTTTGCTGTGTGTCACGACAGCTATGACAGATGTCTCCATATTTTCATGGCTACTTAGTTCTGAAACAACCTTGTCCTCTATAGTTCAATGGCTGCATATAAAATTATTGCAAACAAAGGGGTTTGATAATGAGAATGCATAGGTTATTATTGAATTAATACACCTCCGTTCCAATATAGGAGCATGTCGTCTTCATATAGCATAAAATATAAGATACACGAATGCACTACCCCTTTTTTCATAAGATCATTTTTAACACGAAAAAGAAGAGAGTTTCTCCAGAACAAAAGTCAAACATCAGACTGAAACCTGGTATTAATTCTGCACAGAAAAGCCTTGCAAACAGTATATGCTTCAAATTAATTTAATCTGCTTATGTATTTTTGGTTTATTCTCCTATATAAAAATGGCTTATAAAATTCAAACATGTTCTTTCTCTCACACAACGGTGTGCAAAGTTCTCATGGAAAACTGCCATTTATTGACATACCTCTGCTTTAAAGAGAGCACAAGATTTTAGTTTCTCATCATTAAAATGAAGATACTAGGGTATAAAAATGACAAGGAAAGAACAGCAAATTCCTACCTTTGTGGTATCATGCATATTCAAAATGTCTTGTACAATTTCAGACAAATCCATGTCCAATTCCTTAGCAAACAAAAGGATTAGAAAACAGTCAAATCCTCACAGCACTCCCTGGAGCTGCATGTGTTCAGAATAAAAACACAACTATAAGAAAAGTTGATGATACCTCTATGTAATTGGCAACTGAGTGCTTCCAGACAGTTGTACTTTTGAACCTAAGGTTTCTTTACATCAAACAGCATACATAACAGTCAAATCATTCTGCTTTGCTTAACAGAAGTCAAAGTTAGGCAAGGTAAGTTCCATCCAGTTACCTATACTCTCCCGCTCAGGTAGTTCAAGGAAGCCTGTATTTCACTGAAACCATGTTCAAACAACACTTGCATTCCTACTTTTGAAGGATGACTTTATGAAACAGGAGGAAATGAATCAAAAACCAAATATAACTTACAGGTATTTTATCAGTACGGTTATCTTTCCAGACCTCTAAAAGTGCAACCACCATTTCTTTAAGTTCAGTGCGAGACAACACACCATCCCGGTCAACGTCAAAAACCTTGAAGCAAACTGAGAAAAAAGGAAATCACTTTTTTATGTTCAAACTACTCAACAACTATTTTTTTTTTCCTTGCAGAATGTAAGTCTGCAGAGTCACAAGAACTTGATTTAGTGCTGACAGTTTTGATGAGGCAGGATGCATGTGTGGTAGTGAGGAAATGGAGCAGCTGTGTTTAATAAACTGAAATCTAGACTCCTGCAATTCTGCGCTGTGTTTTCTGATGTGACATAGCAGGGAACATATGTGCATCCAGAATTTTCCAGTGAACGACAGCTTTTAAGTTGCCACAATATGGCTTTGGAAAAGTATGGAACAAAGGTGTTTCAAAACACAAGCACCTTGCAGGGAGCCAGCTGAAAACTGGACAGTAAACAAGCCAGAACATGGTATTTACCACAAGGCAACCAACTAGGACATTTGTTTTATATTTTATATAATGAGTAGATGAGTGTTTGCACTTTCTGTATTGAGACACACACTAGTGTATCACAATGCAGAACACTGCAAAATAACTTCTGAAATACAAATTTCTTTTTCCAAACAGGTCAATAATCTACATGAAGCTGTGAATATAAGCTATAATATATACAGAATTAGGTTTAATCATCCTCTATAAAAGGAAGCCTTGATATTTACAATTTCTTTAATTTTTTAAATTCTAAAGTCTGTCACCTTTCACAGAGACACACTTGTTGAGTGGAAAAAAATTCTATAAAGGTGGAAACAAACAAATTTCATTGCTCAAACAATAAAACTTCTCTAAAATTAATAGTTAACATTTCGCATACTTACACTTCTGTCTTTCTGCCAAGGGTCCCCTGCAACATGCTGAGAGCCCACAGGAAATTTCTTTAAAATCTATGTGATTGTCTCGGTTTTCGTCAAAAGCATTAAACAAACCTGCAAACCAGAAAAGCATCTCCTGTTCCAGCATCTGGCTGAAACAGCTGACAATCATACTTAGCATTTACATGAAGGGTTAATGGTTAACATTTTCAAGGAGAAGTACAAATACTTGTAACTGATTCTTACTAAGTGTAGTAAAGATAACTAAGCACTACTAAGACCGTCTTAAAGATCGCTCAATGCACGGCTAGACAAAGGCAAGGATCGGGGATGGATAGCGAATCTGCACAGCTGCCTTATTCTCACACCTTCCCTGTAATGACTGATTTACAGAAGTGTACATCTAAACCACTGTGGTCAGGACAAACACTTTCACAAAAGCTGAAGGACCAAAATAGTAAAGGTACTCAGAAGCCAAATGCTTTGGCTTTTCCAAAGTGTTTGATAGAAACTCCTATGAAAATCACTGAATATCTTCGCAAAATTGGCCCTGAGTTAGGAGTTTAGTTACCAGCCCCCAAAGTGTTTGAGTTCTATTCATTCAGCACATATAACTTCTTTGTATCCCATAAAGATTTTTTTAGTGACAATGACTCAGTTGCACTATCCACAGAAGACACATGGAACAACCAGAAACCATTCAAGTTTCCCCATAGCAGCTATGTAAATGTCTATCACTAAGGAGATAAAACACACAGACAAGCACAAGGATATGGGGATATATCCCTGTTGAACTGAACACAGTTCTGGTGTTCTAAAAGCATCCATCCACAGCAGATGAATTTCCCATTTTCTACTGACTGCTGCCACTTGTCAGTAAAGCTGACTAATTGGTGATAAAAAACTGTCACTCTAGGACTGCAGACAAAAACTAGCATACAAGTACAATGTTATTTAATGACTGTATGTTGTGGAGTAAATGGCCATTACACAATTGCAACCTCCAGCTATTCCTGGAGTGGCGTCAACTTGAACGACCAGCTTGGTTATTGGTGTGTCTGCACTGCAACATACCAATCTCCTGACCAAACTTCTGAACAAAATTGTCTTAGCTTACGCTGTTAGGGCAGACCGTTTCATTGACTGCATGCTCCCGCTTTGGACTAGCGTGCTGAACTGTCATTTAACAGATGAAACTCCCATTTGTCATTTTAAACAGTGGTCTCCTTTTGGATGTCATTAAGGGACAGCAGTATACTTTGTCATTACAGAATCTTAAGGAACCCAAGAAAAAATTTTAAGCAGGGCAGATTATACCAAATGTTTGCCATATTTCCTGACAACTAGTAAGACTGCAACACACAGAAGCATCACTTCCTTCGTCACCCAGATTTCCCAACAAATAAGAGATTTCTCAGTCATCTTTTCTCATTTTCAAACATTCCAAACTCAGCAGGATGAATATCTGTAATTTAAACTTCTAATAGATTTTAAAACAGGCCCGCTTTTAGACCCCTAAAATTTGTATGTCAGCACACCACCAGGTAGTGACACCACAGCAACATCACTTCCACACACGTTTGATCAAAGTTCCATACCTTCACTCAGAGATGGATGAATAGGAGGGGAAACTAAGGGAGCAAATGTTTCTAAATCAAAACGTCCAGTTCTTGATTGAGCTTTTAGCAGCCAGTATCGTTTTTCAAGATCAATGATGTCGGATTCTTCCACTGTATAATCAACAATAATAAAATTAATTTTTGGTAATATCTAGACCATATTATAATTCAGCAGTATTTTGTCACAAAGAAAAGTGACATTAATTTTTTTATGCCTGACTCCTGCATATAATAATTAAATATACAAGCATAGCAAAATAAAGGTCCAAATTTACTTTCTGAATCTACAGAAACATCTTAATTATTCACCCTCTACGAGTGTAACACCAATAACATCATCACAAGTGTTTAGAAATACAGAAATGAACTTTTCCCACTGCTAAAGGCTCCAGTCGTCTCTTCATTTTCACATATTTCTTCCTGGTGAATTGAGCAGGTAGATTATATGTGCAATATCTTATTTTCCCAAGGTATCCAGTATTTAAACCCTCTTAACGGATGCAAAGTAGCATTAAAAAAAAAAAAATTCCCAGAACTTCAATGGAAAATAAAATAATTTAGTACTTGGCTGCTCTTGAAAAATTCCTATTTGAAATATTTAGCCTTCTTATACAGGAATAAGTCTAAATTTTAGTGTGCCGTTCAAACACTGTATCTCAGCATTAATTTTTTTCCAAATATAGAATAGTTTTTTCTCTTTTTTATTTATACTGTAGATGCACTTAGAAATCCAGTCAACACTGGGGAGTGATATACAAACCTGGAAGACAGTTTATACTCAGGAATTTACAAGCTAATTTAATGAAGAGGAAAACAACAAAACTCAAAACCTATCAATGAGTAATACAAGGTGCTAGGCAAAGGTGAATAGAAATAGCAGAAGAATGACTTGTGATTCCTTTCAAAACATTATACACAATTGACAGTCTCCTTATGTCTTATCCTTGAAATTAAATATATATATAAATATTACATTTCTGCTCAACAATACTTTTAACCTTTTTACATATGCAAGTGTGTCACAACACTGCTTTAGGTCAGTGCAAATTAATTGGTTCTCAAACAGATATGTAATGACAAAGCTGTCTATATTAAGAACCACTACGTGTGATCCCATTCCCAGATGGTTCTGAGCCTTTAAATCCACACCAGCTTTCTAATAGGTTTAACTTGAGCTATTTGGCCTGGTTTAGTCTACAGAAACAATAATAATCCTGTAAGGCTTAAGAACAGAAGAGCCCTAAAAAAAATTTAGATGTCAAGTTAAATTTTATTGATTTCTTTTCCTATTTCTGCCATTAGTAGTAGTAATTTAATCAAAACAGTAACTTAGGTAACCTACAATAAGCATGAACTAGTTGTAACTACTCAGCAGGCATGCCATATAATGCATCACAAACTACACAACACCTTACCCTCATCAGCAGAAAGCTTGGAAAAGTTTTAACGAAAGATTAGTATCTGAAGTAGAGCTGGAGGAGTGGAAGGGGTTTGCATCTTCCTGTAAAATATTTTTAGAGTCTAACTAGAAGAGTAACATCAGTGAAAATATGTCCTCCTCCTCCTCTGTACAAGCAGTGCAATCACTAGCCACACCGCAGAGTAGCACAGGGAACACCCACGCCAAAGCTGCAGTTCCAGGGTCACCTTAAGCGAACACAACTCCAGGCTGCACAGAGCAAGTTTAACTTCCCCCTTAACACCCGGCCCGCCCGTGCTGCAGCATCCTCACTTGCATCATTATCAGCTATTGTGCATTTACAAAGTGAGTGAGATAAGAAAACTGATGCAGAAGGAAAACTGAACTGATTTTCTTTCTCTTCTCCCCCTCGTTCCTAGATGGATCAATTCCCTTATCTGGCTTACCACCTCCTGGCTCTTGGTTGTGCGGCAATCACAGAATCATAGAACCCTTTGGGTGGGAAGGCACCTTTAAAGGTCATCTAGTGCAATGCCTCTGCCATGAGCAGGGACATCTTCAACTCAACCAGGTGGCTCACAGCCCTGTCCAACCTGGCCTTGAATGTTTCCAGGGATGGGGCATCTACCACCTCCCTGGGCAACCTGTGCCAGTGCTTCACCACCCTCGTCGTAAAAAATGTCTAACTTGCATCTAGTCTGAACCGACCCTCTTTTAGTTTAAAACAATTACTCCTTCTCCTATTGCTACAGGCCCTGCTAAAAAGTCTGTCCCTAATACATACAGAAACAGTCATCTAAACATTTAAAGAACATTAATCTACAAGAAATCAAGACAAATAGTTATTTCTGTATGCTGATCTTCAAAAAAGTATCACAGGTGCTTAGGACTGCCACAGATGTAAGCAGCTTCATGAGCCTAAGCAGATGTAGAACTGCTTCTAGTACGTTCCAAGAAATAGAGGAATGTCTTGACAATTTCATGACGTGCCTGCCCCACAACGGTCAGCATATCGACAGGTGAGAGAAAAGCTACCAAGCAAAATACACTTCCCTGCAGTCTTGTTGCCTCTACAGGTAGCAGGGTGCTACAATACTGATAAGAGCGAGCTCCCAAGACATGACACTGGGACTAGAGTACCAGCATTCTGCAGGAAATACAAGAAAAAGTGTATCCATGGAGTTTCAAGTACAGAAATAAAAAGTAAAATAAGTAATGAAAGCTAAAAGGCACTTTGTGAGAGGAAACCTTAAGTACACTAAGAGAATCACAGTACTATTATACGACCTAAACAACTGCACACAAAGGGCAAGTTTGCACTGTCATTTAGCAGAACTGCACCACATTATTGCTCTCCTTAGCAAACACAACAGCATTATGCTAACTCTCTTGAGCATACGCATGCAAATCACACTGTTTCCTCACAATTTACTTCTGTGACAAGGAAGAACAGCAAATGTGCTAGTTGCACTTTGTTCCTGAAATGATGCAACACTAAGATGTCCAAAAAACATAAAGAAGGTCACATTGTCTTTACTGAACAGCAATCTGCAGAAACCTGCTTTCACTGGCAGGTGTATTACTTATTAGTAGTAATTAAGAATGGAAAGATTGTTATATTTTGCCAGAGAACCTTTCTCAGATATAGAAGCAGCTGGTTGTACTCCCATTCTTTAAACCGCACTTAACAGATAGTTTCTACAGTGCCAACTTTAAACCTTTATCATTTCAATCTCTGAGAAGAAAGATTATCAGAAAGCATCTCATCTGCATTTCTCTCAAGCAGTGGCTGAAATTACTTGGTCATTTAAAAGGCAAAGAATTTTCAAACAATCATCTCCAAAAGAACAGCTGGTAAGTATTAGTGTGACATTGATATTATAGCCAAGGCAGGTCCAGTGTATTGACTTTCCACAGAGCTAAACATGTTAGAGAGTAAAACTGATAAGTAAATAACTTACTTTGTACTGATTAGACTTACATAATTTTGGTCAAATACAAGTAAAACTATGACAAAAGAGTATTTTTCATTCACAGTAACAACGAACCGTAGCCCCCTGCAATAGTTTCACTTACATAAAATACAGAAAGATTTATGGGATTACAGTGCACGTGAAAGTTTAACTCTGTGGCTGAAAACTCAGCTATTAAATAATTTGATTTCTCCAGAGTGAGTTTTTGTCCACATAATCTTGTGAACCAATCTCAGTATACATACTGCACCATTTATTCCTCAATAAATATAAACTAAAGGAATCTCTTGCAATTTATGATATATACTTCTATTTGTTATTGAAGTTTAAATGAAGCATGATAAAAGCAGACTCTATTTATTATCCAAACATACTAATGTTTATGAGAAAATGTCAACTTCTTGTAAAGAAGTTCTATACTGATAAAGTATTTTACCTTTTCAAACTCTAAAATTGTTTTGTTCCTAATGTACATTGAAATCACATCAGGAAGTATGAATTAGGTTTTCATTCAGTAATTAAAATTTTAAATAACTTCAATTTTTAAAAATACTCTTATCTTATAAATACAATATAGTCTAAAACATCATAACAGACTGGCTTTCTAGGCCAAGTACACATTTTTTTCATTTATTAAATCATGAATAAGCATGATATGATTATTCAAGGTCACATGGAGACAGTGCGAAACTGCAAAATTTAATCATATAGTACCAGTTTCCTACCATATGTTATTTTATGTCTCCACATCACTTGTCCATTAAAAATATGAAAAACTGTCAGATCTGTAAAAACATGAAGTGTTTCATAGTTCAGTTATCTAAGATTTAGACTGATGATGTCATGTACACCTCAAGCCACAGTCTTCATATAAGGAAGAACAGGTAAACAAAACATTTTCAGCAAAAAACATGCAGCTGAGAAACTGTAAATCTCCTAAAAATGACTTAATTTTTAAAAAGCCACCACACTGTGACAGTCAAGCTGCATCACAGTGATAAACACTAAAACCAGCATCTTTAATTTTAATGCCATTTTCATGAAACACACCCTTCTCAAATATTACATAGGTAGCAAGCCATGAATATCCTTCTGTCTAAGAAAAAAAAAAATTAACTGGGTTTTCATTTCAGGCACTATTTATTAAATTCTTTGTAACTCCAGAATTAACTAAGTATTTCAACATATTTTAAAACTTTAATTTTTACCCACCTATTGGTACAATCCTCTCTGGTTCACAGCAGTAGAAGCATACCATATTCCCAACATTTTAACCAAAACTTGGTTTGCTTTATTGTTTACCATCATATCCTCCACACAAAACCCAGTCCCCAGGCGCAGAGAGAGCTCTTCATTGCGCAACGGCTGAGTCAGACCCAGAGACCGAACCACTCAACACCGAACACTATTTCTGACTAACTACACTTGTTTGTCGCTCACAAATTAACACAGGGAAGACACTGGAACCTGGGCACGGAAAGCTGCTTCACAAGGCATAAAATAGCCTGGGAACTAAGAGGATAACGAAGTGGCAAGATGCAGATTAAGTGACACTGAGGCTCTTTTCTTATTGGCCTAGTCTCCTGCTGTACCTCCATCTTTCATTTTCTTCTTCCCTAATGAAAAAAATGGGCACACAGAGGAGGAAACATCATAACTTCAACCAAGACCATTGTGTTTTAGACACGATATCCAGGCGTTTATCTAGCAGAATATAGATTACCAGTGCCTGAAGATGAAAACCCACACAGAAGGGGCATTAAACACTCCAGTTCCTCTCAAAGCAGCAGTGTTCACAAACTCAGAAAAAAAATAGTACAGAATGAAATACAGTCTTAAAGGCACCTTTAATAAATCCAAAATCTTCAGAATTATCTACTGGCCTTTCATTCATCATTAAGAGACGGTGTTTCAAGAGCAGGTACCACAGCTGAAGTGGGCAAGCTACAGAGCACGCACTTACATCCAGCCAGCCCTTTAACGTGAGCAAAGCGATCATTTCATTTTGCTTTCCTTTTACAGACTTGCATCTTCATCTCACCACAAAGCCCTACAGGTTTATAAATACTTCTCTGACAGAAGATGTTACTTCCACAACATTCACTTTAAATTTTATACTGTTTCAAAAGCTCACTCTTCCATTTCAACCATGGTGTCTGATTATTCAGGGCTTCTCTCATTCATTATGTTAAAGTAACATACATAACTATGTTCTAAAATACAATTATTATACTGATTACACACTGTCATACTGCACCTCAGTACATAAGAATTCTCAGAAAAAGCAGGAACATTTAATGAATTTTTTTACAACAGAAGACAGTCTCTTCAATCCAAAGGAGAAGTAGGATGCTGTTTAATAAGAACTCAGTGACACAAGAACCAGATAACAAAAAAGTACAAATTACGTGGTCTGTCAGTTTGAAACCAGTAACCCTCTGAGAAATGGCAGTATTGTCCCCATAGAAAAGGGACAAAAACTTGAACATACAGGTCCATCACAAGACACTGAGACACACTAAAATGACCCACCCATAAAAAAAGGCCACCACCACATATGTTGCAGCAGCAGAAGTATTTCCAGCCAAATGAAGGAAAGCAATAAGGTCTCACCAGGAGTCAGTATGACAAAAACACACCACCTAAGTCTGAGATGGAGCAGGGGATGGAGGTACCTGATCTCAAACAGACCTCAACTGGACTCATTTTACCTTAACAAAAAGGTTAAGGAAAAACAACTAGCATTTATACCGAGTAGTAAAAAGGAAGGAGAGCAGAGACTCTCTGCAACCACAGACAATGTTGACAGAAAATTAAGAGATAAAGAGCCCACAAATAGATGTAGATGATGTACTATAACAATCCTGCCCAATAGGATAAAAGAAAAAACCAAAACCAACAAACCTCAGTATCTAATGAGAGGAATGCCACAGTGACCCCCAAGGCCCACAGCTGGAGGGACAGGAGACCCTGCCATGTGTCTCCTGTTCCTGCAGCCTGTCTGCCAAACCAGGCCCCGGAAAGCTGCACTTTGCAGGTAGGATGGAGTCAGTCCCATTCTGCTGCTTACAAGAGCGCATCCAGCCAGGGCAGGCAACAAAGCAGCATCCTCCAGTGGCCGAGAACTGTGTTACTGAATTACTGCATTTGGACTTACTGGGTGTTCACTTGTAATTATTAAGGATGCATAATTATTTGGAGGAATATTCCCCTCCAGAGAATCTCAGTGTTATTAGTAGTACCTGACAGGATTTATCTTCGATTTACATGCTCCACTACAGTGCTATTCAGTATGAGCGTTTTCAAAAAAGCAAAAAACCTGAGAAAATCCAAACCACTGCTAGTTGGTCAGTAGTCAGGTGTAGGAGAGACTCACATCCTTGAAACTGTTTTTTAGGAACAAAGGGCCAAGAGAAGCTTAAGCTATTTTGGTATCTTTTAAGCGTGTTTATGATTTAAGTGAAATGGAACAAAATTTGATTAAAAGCTGAAAGTGTGTGCATCTTCCTGTAACTTTAAAATTTCATTTCTAATTATGTGTTGAGAAAATATAATTAAAGTCATCTGCATACCAAAATAAATGTTATTTACAAATGAAAAAGTAGAATTCCTTTGTTTCCCTGGTAGCTTGGCTCATTAAACACATTTAAAAGGAGTCACTGGTGCTTTGCAGTAAAACGTTTGGTGTCTGCTTCTAAATCAATGTTAATAACTTTCACTATTTTTATCACTGCCATTTTTCATGTCTCTGACCTATTATTCACGATGTTTAATGGGAAGCTCACCCCAAGGATGAAAGGCTTGGTGGGAGGCCCCGAAGCTTGGGCCAGCAGAGGGCGCGCTGCGAGCCAGCCAGAGTCCAGCAGCCGGGGAGAAATTCCTTCTACAAGTCAGTTTGCTTCTTACAGTAGAATAAATTTTAATACCTGTCACGGTATTCTGCTAACAGTGTTCATCTAGGTTTACTAAACATTATTTCAGTTACTTGTTCTCCCAAAAGGGAACCATTATCCCAGACGAGTATTAAAAACAAGACTTCATTTATAGTATGAGCTGTTGTGACAGTTCCTTTCCTGTTTTACACACTCAGCTGGGTTAAGAATACTTCTGTACTACATTTCTTATTCTTTAGATTGACCTGATCAGACTCAGTTATTAAACTTAAAAAAAACAAAACTGCAAGGTCCCAAGTATTCATACTTTACTGCAATTACTTCCAACTCCTCGAGCACTTAGTTTCCTTACTTTTACATCTGTTGTGTGAGATTCCTATACTTTCTCAAATCCCAAGGGAAATCATGAGATACCTTATAAAGCAAGCATTTGTCCAGACCTTGGGGAGACTGCTTAGTTCACCAGCAGGTTAGTTCACCACTTCATCTTCCTACTATCTTAAATTCCTGTCAGTTTTCCCCATCTGTCACTTGAAAGATATCAGGCTGCAGACATAACACAACACAACTACTTTGTTTTTCTTATTACAACATTTAACTGGAACATAACAAAGATAAAGTAAAATTTAATTTTATCTAGAGGTCCACACCTAACTGTCATATGAGCTTTGCAAATTTGGTAAAGTATATGGAGGCTGTGGACAATATGCAGCTTGAAACACTTCACTGATTCAAAACCACATATACGCTACGTAGTTTTCTGGAATACAGTGAAAAGCTTGACCCCAGATCTGACATGCACTTGAAGATTCAATAATCACTTCAAACAACCTCAAATATTTTATTTCAGCTTTTGAACCCTAACACTGAAAAACTTAATTTTTCACTCAGTTCTATCTTCCTTTCACTCTGCCAACAGTTTATAAAAGCTGTCAGTGAAGAAAGAGACCACCACCAATTACTAGAAAACACTGAACTTCTCAGTAGTCTGATACAATCTATAGCAACAGAGACTACTAATCTTTTTCTGAAGTTAATTTCCACCCCCAACCCCAGTAACATAGGTTGTGTTGAAACACCTGGCAGAGACCCAAAACTCTGTCAACATATTCCACGAGGCTTTAAAATCTGGTGACTTCTCCAAGAGAACATGCAGCCACATGAAGTGGCGCACATAAAAGAGCAACCAAACATGCCTGTTTCCTAGAAAAGGAAGACTAAACACTTCCTTTTGTAATTCCGTTTACAGTATGAGATGCTGCAATAGACAGGCATGTTATGAAATTATTAGAAACCAACTTGATCATAGAGAGACTGGAACCAAATACAGGAATGTTAGTTGAACTTCTACCCTTAAAATACCAGGAATTTCAAGATAAAGCTCAGAGGCAGACTAAGTTGACTGCAGGACCAACATTTTCAGCTAAGATGATGGCTGCGCTGAGGTCGGATCACTGACCCTGCTATGAACGTTAAACAGAGAGCAAGACAGTTGCTTCATGAAGGAGTTAACATACGTAAGGACAATTAAGCAAGATCCAAGACTGTACAGTTGAAGGTGTCAAAGAGGTAACCGGAAGTTAGAGGGGACAATAGCCATTATATGGAAAACAGACCATGTTCCTGCAGGAGGCATGCTTTGGAAAGGATTGTAAGGCTGAAATGGTAGCAGAGACACCATGATTAGTTAATAGGTCACTGCAATCATAAAGGTTCAAACGTAAAATGAAGTACTTGAGGCAATTTGATTTGATAGAGACTTATTAAGTAACTGGGATTCTGTTAAGACAAAGATTGAGAAATCTGAGAAGGGAACATGAAAATACTCCCTCTACAAAATGGAAAAAGTAACTACTACAGTAGAAACAAATATGACCTGGAACCACCTGAATATTTTTTTTCCAAGAACTGGAACAGATTTTGTCCCCATTCATATTTTTCTAATATGCCTCTCATCCCGTCTCCTTCATTTTGTTTTTAATTACAGCAGTTCAGTCTTCATTTCTCTAACTCTTTATTTAAAGGTGAAAAAAATCTCTTAGCCTGTAAGTTGAAGAAAGCCTTTCTTCTTGATACAAGAATATAGGTGTGGGTTGGGTGAAGCAGAATGTTACGCTCTTCAGTCTAAAGAACAGTTCTTTTCTTGAATCATTTATTCTTCACACCTGAAATAGCTGGGAATACACTTGAGGGCCTGGCTGCAGATAGTAACCATGACAGGTATACCAAAACCAGAAGTGAGAACAACATTAAACATTAAGTAAAATCTACTGATACAGTAGCTCTTAATATTTTAATTATAAACCTCAGTTTCAGTATAAACAAACTTTCTGCAAAAAGCACAGTAAAAACGGTTCAGAAAAATTTCAATTTCAAGGCATGAAAATAATCACGCTAAGCCCTGCAGTACCACCCAGGGGCCTGGGCTACGGCTTTCTTTGAACACTTAGGGCAAAGGAGACTTGACGAGGTTGGAGGCATGGCAGATCTCAGTTTGATACAGCTTGAGAGATTTTTCCCAAGGCCGAAGTCTAAAAATGGCAAAGAGTGTTGTTTGGTTTTTTTCAGCATACCTCTTTCTCCACCTTGTCTATTAGACCTCAGAGTATTTAGTGGTCTTCTGTAACCTCAATGTCTACTGCAGTGTCTCACGTAATGCAAATATATTACCTGCCTATAAACTTTTAATTTTTTATGCATTTTCATTTCAGATGGTCAGAAGAGAATTTTAATGCTAATATTTAAACCCAAGAAAAACTAAATGTATTAATGCTGTAATCAAATAACACACCCATGAAAGAGATTAAATGCCATGTTGACATCAACAAAGAAAACCTATGAGAGTACATAAAATAACCAGATTGCTCAATTTACTGACATCTTAATAGCAAACACTTCTCCTAGGATACTACAGTTCCTTAGATGCTTTACTGTAATCTATGCTTACATTATACTCACACATCAAGTATAATTTATCATTCTTTTGTTTTTATATTTAATTTTAAAACAGCTGCTCCTTCTTTTAAATTAATGCAGACATAAGGAAACATTTGTTCTTCCTAAATGCAAATCCTGAGGAGATTTCTCAAATTGATTTAGTTACCTGACCACATCACACATCAGGAATATTACTTATTTTACTGAAGGCAAGCAAATTAAGAGGTAATACTTATTTTTGAAACAATCATTATATTCAGAACTGTCTCAATAGTTTTACAATACACTATCTCTGAAAGACAAAATATAATACCAGTATTAATATCATAGAATCACAGAATGGCTTGGGCTGGAAGGGACCTTAAAGATCATCTAGTTCCACCCCCCTGCCGTGGGCAGGGACACCTTCCACTAGACCAGGTTGCTCCAAGCCTCATCCAGCCTGGCCTTGGACACTTCCAGGGATGGGGCATCCACAGCTTCTCTGGGCAACCTGTCCCAGTGCCTCACCACCCTCTTCGGGAAGAACTTCTTCCTGATATCTAATCTAACCCCCCCCACTTTCAATTGAAACCTGTTACCCCTTGTCCTGTCACTACAGGCCCTTGTAAAAAGGCCCCCCCCAGCTTCCTTGTAGCCCCCTCAGGCACTGGAAGGTGCTATAAGGTCTCCCCGGACCCTCCTCTTCTCCAGGCTGAACAAGCCCAACTCGCCCAGCCTGTCCCCATGGCAGAGGGGCTCCAGCCCTCAGAGCATCTTTGTGGCCTCCTCTGGACTCGCTCCAACCCATCTATATCCTTCTGATGTTGAGGGCTGCACAGCTGGACGCAGCACTCCAGGTGGGGTCTCATGAGAGCAGAGTAGAGGGGCAGAATCACCTCCCTCGACCTGCTGACCACATTTCTGATACAGCCCTGGATACGGCTGGCTTTCTAGCCTGCCAGCGTATAGTGCCAAGTCACTTCAGATCAATGTATTTGTCAGGGGAAGATATTTTCCTTTTTCTTTTTTTTACTTTGCTCGGTAGTAGACTTACAGTAGAAGTGTTGTAATCTCAGTATTGTTATCTCTTAAAAATAACAACCCACAGTGTCCTTATACATAATAATGTTTTACATGTCACAGCACAAAAAGCAGAGAACAAATTAGCACAGAGAAGAAATTTATCTTGCTGAACAGAACTGCACGTATCTCATCACAGTAGTGAGATGTAATGAACAACTAGGGCAAGGCAATAGTTTATGCCTGTGAACTCTGAAACAGTTTTAAAAGGTGCACATAGCAGCAAGCATCGTGTACTTACAGTGCGTGACTCCAGCCAGGGTCTGATAGAAGGTAGGGGTATCACTATCATCAGTGAGTGTCACGTACACACCTCCAGACAGCAGCCAACGGGAAAACGTGAAAGCATCTTTGTTGTGCAACAGCCAAACCCTGAACTTGTCATAGTTTACCTTTTCACTCTGTAAGAAAAGTAAGAAAATGTGAGCTGTTTTTCTCTGCTTTCTCAGTACCAGTAAACAGGAACCATCCTGCTGCATGAACAAGAATTGGGACAATCTCCTACAAAAATAAGTACTGAAATAATTTTTGCCTTTGAAGCCACGACTGGTTTTCCATTTCATTTTGAAATACAGCAGTGGGAGAGAAATTAGACTCCTCAGCCCTCTCTGCATTTCAACCACCTACTCAATGCGGTCTTTGGAAAGTCATTTTCTCTGAACCTCAGGTTAAAGGGATCAGAAGGAAAATGGTTAATTACAGCTCAAAATAACAGAGGTTATTTTTATGAATTTAAATTTATTACGCTAGATAAAAGCTCTCACCAAATAACAGGTGCTGTAGAATCCTAAACAGTCTACTGTATATACTAACATTTAACATAGAAAAATTAGATTTATGAGTAACTAATAGGATAATTAATCACCACAGTAGCCTGTCAATTTTTTGCCTCTACTGACCAAAACCCGCTTCGGAGCACACAGGTAAGAAAGGCATTCACAGTATCTCCTAACTCAGCCTCTCTTGCTGGATGGCTCATGGAACTGCCTGTTCAGAACTACATAAGAACTATAGATTCACAGTTTAAATCCTGGAGAGGCTGTTTAAACCATTTAGTTGAATGATTTCCAAGCTGTGGCCATGAAACCATAGGGATCAGCAACCTAATTTCTACAGGACCTACAAAACTCACTAAAAAGCAAACCTATTATCAGTAGATGAACTCATTAGATGGAGATCCTAATCTCCATGGGAAATAAACCAGGGTCTGCAAAGTGAAAGAGGTTTCAAGTCATTGATTATTTAAACTTCACTAATATCACAGACCATTAAACTTTGCTGAATTACAGCTCTACAGAATCCAACAATCTGCATTTGGCCACAGACTATCTGCAGCTGTCAACTGCAGAAAATTGAAAATCCACTGCTTCCTTTGCCAGGTTGCTTAAATGGTTAATCACATTCACTGCTAAAACATTTGCTTCATACTCCAACTGTAACAGATTATTTCAGGTTCCAGATACTCATTCTTTTTATGCCTTTTTTTTCCCTAGGTTAAAGTGTGTTATATTTTTCTTCAATAAATACATGCAGAAATACCACAATACTTACAAAAGCTACTGTCGTTGGCTTCCACATGGTTATAATTCAAGGATGTCAAGATGCTACATTGCTATTCCATCACCAGTTTAATCTGTATATATCCTCACTACTGACTGACAGCATGGTCCTAACCTTCCTCTTAAAAACAGTTTCTGATCCTTCATCCCTTCTCTTTTGTGACTTCAATCACACCAGTGCAGTCACATGGCAAAACATACCTAGCTGAAAAATAACCTACAGGATTAGAAACTACAGAAAAAGGGCTTCCTTCTCAGCCAGATCATTTCCCAATCCAGTTCATCAAGGCATCACATAAATACCTGAGCCAGCACAAAGGTAGGAGAATGAATGACAGTCAGGAAAAGGGTAACTCAACAACATGGGCTTTACAGGATTTAATCCATTATGGAACCACTTCCTTAAGCAAAAAAACCACCTCTACTGACAAATCAGCAGAGAAGAAAAAAGCAGCCCACAAGTTTTTTTTTTCATTTTTTCTTTAACCATTTGGATCAGAAACAAGATCATTTTCATACTACCTGTTCCACTCTACTTCTCTTTTAGTTTTTGCACTGCTTTCTGTAAATGTAGCAAGAGCTGTGTCACGTTGCACTAAGACTGCATTGCTCCAACTGATTAGAGGAAAGACAAGGAAGAAGAGGGACAGGAAAACTTCTGACAGGGGAAAAAAGCATGTAGAGCAGGTAATGTTTACAGCTGAGCCACGCTGAAACTAGAGCAACTACAGCAATACAGATATCACTGAATTTGTTTCCTGTATTTCAGAAACAAGAGTGAGGAAAACTCAGGTGCACATGCAGTAATTCTGAAGAACAGAAGTACCCGTAAACACCATCCTTGGAAACATAAACTCATCCGCCATACGGCAGGAAGGAAGGTCCATAGCAGGGACACTAAACTTTCTCACTCTCCAGCAATGACCCAGTATGATGAATAGGCCAGTAAATCCTGCTGAGTGGGTTATTACACTATTTTCATTTTAAAAGAAAGATCAATATAAAGCATTTTCTTGAACGGGAAAATGGTACGAAGCCAGGCTGATATTCTTTTCCTGCAAGTCTTCATAAAGTATTTCTGGATTTCTTAGACTGTGTGCAATTAACTTTTAGGGTATAATTCATCACACCACGTTGATGGGAAATTATAAATAGGAAATACTGAAGTGGGTCAGCTCCAGAAACTAGACGGCAGAATACATACGACTTATGATTCCAGCCAAGAATCAAGAACGTAATCGTTGCCTGCAACACATGATCCCACCGCCAGATTAAATGAGTCTGCCTCAGCCAATGCCCACAGCCAAAGTTACCTTCAGTACAGCACAAGAAAATTTAAGGTAATTAAGTAATCTGATATCCACAAATCCAGCTCCTAGTCAATCAGTTTTGCAGTGGAATGTATAATGATGATTAGATTTTCCTGATCTATAGTGCTCTGATAACAAATGAAGCGACCAAAGCACAAAAACTTGTTAATTCATCAGGATCACTAGTTCCAAAGAAGTGTCTGTGAATATTTAAAAGTAACAATAGCCTGTATTAGAGAAGGACTTCAGCAACCTTCACAAAGATTACATCTCTCAAACAACCTAAAGCATAAACAAGTGTTGTAGCTCCTGGCAGGCACAGTGAGACAAAAGTAATGCTATAAAACTATTATTTTTAAGCAACCGCTTCTGGCAAGCATTTTTAAATCCAGGATGCAGATTTTCTTTCCCCTCTCAGAACTCTGTTCTAGAGTTCTTCCCATATTGCAATAAAATGTCCATATTAATGAAGAAATTTCCACTAGCCATATTAGTATTTAAACTTACTTGATACCTTGATTACCCTTCAGAAATGATATCTTCCAAACTAGCACAGTAAGTAAAGCAGCACAGAGAATGCCTGCATTTACTTACCACACTGCTATTCACATCAATACAAATTACATGTAATATTACAACATAAAAAAAACCAATGAGCTTTTACTCAATTTAAACAAGCTCAATTTGTTCCCATACATGCATGAGCATGTACATGCCAGAGAAAAACAAACTACGCAACGTAATTTTCACTTTGTAAATGCAATAGGATAAAACCTGTAGGAATTACCTCGGAGAAACATTTCTTGAGTGACTCTGGGACTTTCCCATCAACCACATGTAGCATCTTCTCCACCATACATGTATGAGCATGTACATGCCAGCATGTACACCCACCAAACTACGCAACGTAATTTTCACTTTGTAAATGCAATAGGATAAAACCTGTAGGAAATACCTCGGAGAAACATTTCTTGAGTGACTCTGGGACTTTCCCATCAACCACATGTAGCATCTTCTCCATCTCCTCACGGACAATGTAACTCCCAGATTCATTAGAAAAGAGACTGAAAATGTCTGAGGAAGTAGACACATGTTTAAGCAAGTATGGTAGTTACAACTTTCAAATATTAAGGTTCCAACTGGCTGAGAATGCCAAAGGCTGTGCAACAACTGAAGGGCTAAAACCTTAGGTTAATTCAACTTCAATATATCTCCACAAGGCTGAGGTCTAGAAGTGCCTCCTTTTTCTTTTACCATTGTCCACTAATCAAAAGGCAAAGAAATACTGTCAAGTCAGATTAACAAGACAAAACAACAGACATCAGTAGGCAGATGCTTTCATTTGTTTTGAAAAACACCAATGCCATCCTCCTCCTTCTGCCCACATACAGTGATCAACAGTCTTCCCATATGATCCTAACGTTTACATTCATTATGACTTACGACATATTTCATTTTGGTGAGTACAGAAAAGAAAAATGAATTGAATTTCAAAATGTACAGCTAAAAATGTCTAAAAAATACTATCTTTATTGGCAAATGTATGCCCTGGTTACAGGGACTTGGTATACCACAATTTATGTCAGCTTTACAGAAGCGTGTTTTACACTCACTGTCCACTACCCTGGTGCTACTGTTATGTTACTTACATTTTGCTTTCTCTTCCTCTCTGCCTCTTGTAAGCAGAACTAATCCAACTATCAAGTTATTGAAGTGCAGCCCTTTGGATATTCCTCCAAATGAACAGTAGATAACCTAGAAGAATAAAAAACAGAGATAACAGAAAAGTTAACAGGGAGAACAGGAATATGAGAACTAAAAGCAGCAACTTATACTGAGGCACCATCTCATGTGGTTTTCAGGCTAGTCACCTCATGCACTTAAACACACCACTAATATTAATTGTTAAACTTTGTGGCTGTTCCAGTACTTATAAAATAGTCTTTCCAGGGTCTTTTATTTAGTGAAATGCAGGTATTTTTCATGAACAGCAATATTAAAAAAAGAGAAACCTCCAGTGAGGGCAGCTTCTTGCTTGCTCATTGGTGCTATTTCCCCAGACTTCTTCAAAGTAAAGAGGTTGAAATCTCCTCCAGACTAGGCTTCGATAGTCTCGAAGCCATCAAGAGGTTGGTGGCGCAGCAAGTGTCATTGTCCCAATCACAGGAGATGCACTTCAGTAAGCCACCAAAAACTACTGCTTTGAAAAGATGCAACACACAAAATCCTTCCATCAACTACTTAACTGTCTTCACGCTGCAGCTGTTTCTAGAATGACTGTTCCAGTTTAGTACCCTGCTCTAACAATAGTACTTAAATCTTTCTTCCAATAGAAAGCACTAGAAATCAAGACTTCTATTCAGAAGTTACAAACCCAGGGAGTGGCCACCAGGACAATGCACTCAAGGAAGGGCTGAAGCATTTACCTTTCACATGGAAAGTCTGTACGCTGCCGCTTAGCTTCACTCAACAGCACCTTAACAGTGATTCAACACTGATACATGAGATATGAAGGAAGTCATTTTAGGACAAACAGCAACTACTTTAGGAAACAAGAATTACCAACTCACTTATTGCAATATATTACTTCACTTTAACTCCAATACTACAGAACACAAATGAAAATATGTATTCTATACAGCTCCTCAAACCTGGACTCCTGTAATCCCAAATCCATTCCTCCAGGTGCCAATACTTTATCAGTATCACAACACAGAAATCTGCATTAGGTATTACAATTTAAAGCGGTTAAAATTTATAAATTATTCTTACATAGAAGAATTATTTCACTGTCTGTGTCTTTTAATTCGATTCTCTTACAGGTATCATCACACTGAGTATCTAACCATAAAGTATTAAGTCTAGCTGATGGGGACCTATTACCGTGAAAGGCCAGAACAAAGTGATTTGTCACTGATCACGGTCTGGATAGCAGACTTACTTGCTAAACTTGTTTTTCAAATGTAACTTTTTCAGACAGAAAGATAAAGGAACAGAGATCAACTTCTATTTGGAAAGTGTTGTGCCCATTTTAAATAGTATTTTCTTTGCCTGCTTTTAAATTACATTATAAATAAACAATATTAAAACCAGAATGTGCACATGCAGTTATGTGCTGCTTTTTCATTTTTCTCCAGTAAAGCCTGGAGTATATTCTTTATGTAAGAATTTTGCTGAACGGCAATAGCAGACTTCACAGTTCAGCAGAAGTACTGTGGACAGATTCACTATTTTGATGACCCACAAAGCTGAGTGAATAATTAATAAACCCTGGGATGAAACCCACAGATCTTCACTGCAACACCTGTATCCCTTTCTCCTGCCTTTCGTTTGTTTTTAAACATATGAGCTGCAACCAGACACAGTTCTAAATAGCTAAAGCATCATTACCTTTTTTTTTACCTCCTAAACTCTGCTTTGTTTGGGGTTTTTTTGGTTGGTTTTGGGTTTTTTCCCCATTTGAAACTACAAATGCTTGGATAATTAATTGTAGCCTTTTTGCAAGCCCACCAAAGAGGCTATGACACCTCGGGGCCCACAGACAAAAACCCACCAAAAATAAATGAAAAAGCTTTTAATTTTTTTAAAACTCCCACCATAGCCATTAGGAAACATTTACACCGGCAGCTGATCAGAAAACAACAGTGAGAGATGGTATGCACAACTGCAGCGACACTCATCTTCTAGACATATGCCACTAACAGTATCTGAAGTGGGTGACCTCCTGTGAACCTACCCAACAAGTTAAAATCGCTACAGCAGTGTACAAATTCTCGTATTTGTACTTCAGTTTTGAAGTACAGAAGTTGTTACAGCACAAAATCTCCCACTGAACAAGGACCCCTCACAACGAGCAGAATTAGGATCATAAACCAACTGGATACATCCAGCCAACACTCTAGTAGAATATATTTATCTTTGAATAAAACACAGCAATAATTCTGAACCAAATTAAAAAAAAAAAAAGAAACTACAGGTACGATTAGAATTTTGCCTGTCTCTTCGCAGACACATTCTGCCTACAGTTAACTATTTTTTTAAGTACTTTCCATCTTCTGCCTCTCTTAACACTGTACTTTCACTGTTGATTTAAACCAGTGCTAGCTGTTCCCCTGCCCGCAACAACTCATTCCCACCCACACTCCACTTCCAACACCCATGCCAAAACAAGCATTCATGGAGCAGAACAATGAAAGAAATCAGGGAACCAACTTGGGTTTGAATTAACCATTTTTGTTATCAGGTTTCACTAATCCAGCTCAAAGTGGGTGGCCTCAGGGTGAAAATAAGTGGCCAGAATTAAGCTGACTGTGAAACTGGTACAATAACTACATAAATGACATTTCAGGAATTAGAAGAGAACTCCTATACATTACAGGGAATGTCCTACATGGTGATGGCAATCAAGTGCAGCCTGTTACCAGCTGTGCCCTTCACAGGAGTCACACATTACATGAAGCATAACAAGGAGGAACCTAGTTCTCAACAGGCTGAAATCCCTTTGCAAAATGCGAGTGCCAAGACCCCAGAATGAGTGAAAAAAGTCACCACCTCACTGATGCAGGTCTATACGCCAGGAAATTGTTTACCAAACTGACAGCCATCAATATTTGTTACTCTAACTGTGAGCTAAGAAATCCGTCAAGTATTTCAAAAGAATCTGCACCTTTTACACTGATAAAGCGAAATGTAATGAAATTCATTGCCAAAATGTTTATTTGCCTTAAGACAAAGAGCTGAACACTGGAAACAGACATGAGAGAAAATAAAACCTTCCTGCACTGTTAACAAGAACAGCTTTTGAGGTCATCTGCTGACCACTATTTGTTTTTAACAAAAGAAAATCTAGCTTTCTTAGGAGTTTAACCACATATTAGTAATAAACTACTTGTAAACCAAAGTGACAGTAATCTGACACTTCCCAGAGACAGTTCTCAGTAAAGATGGAAACAACCTGACAGCAGTTAGAGGAAACCTCTGTAAACAGGTGCCGTTAAGATCACTCTGAGACTTTGAGCCTGTAGTTTTTCCTATTAAAACAAAAAAAAAAAAGGCAGGAAAATTCCCAAAGACTATATTATATGCCTACTGACTTCCACATCGGGAGAGCCTGGCATATGTCTCCTTTGTGTCTCTCAAAGATAATGGTGTGGGGCTCAAAAATGAGCTTCAGAAACATCTAACGAGTAATTTCAGACATATATGTGTTTCCTCAACCTAAATGAGCTGGGATTCTACAAGAGGTTCACCAGGTTAAGTAGAACAAGAAGTTACTGGAACAAAAAACCCTCTCTCTATCCACCCTTTCCCCTCCAGCAACAGCAATCACAGTGCTGCAGCCAGAATCCTCAAGCATGAGGAAAGGGTGGAAGAGAGCTGAACATCAATGAGTCACTGCTCTTACTATCTCAGGTGTGGTTTCCACCTCAAGTAAAAATTAAGCCAGGACTGGGAGTGACCAAACAAAACCAGCCATGGGCCTGTCAAGGGCACCAGAGAGATCTGGCTAAGCCACACAGCACTGTAGCAGCAAAAAGAAGAAAAGGAAATACCTAACACTGACTAACTACGTTAGATTTACTACTGCAACTGCCCTGCATGCTTTGAGTGTAACAAACAAGTGTGGAAAATCTACCACTGTTGCCTTTCCAGCAGAACTCATCCGCAGAGTGTGTTCTAGGCAACCTCCAAAGTCATACTGGGCAAGAAGGTAGTAAAAAATGCTAAGTTTTTGTTCGGCTCTCTACTATCTCCACACATACTGCTGAAGCAGACAAGATTCCCTCAAGACACTTAACTCAGTCCTGAGCGTTCCCTGCGGTAAATCCCCTCCTTGTCCACCCATCAAGCTATCACTCTCACTGCTATCCACTCAAGGTTATTAGATGTCTGAAGGCAAGTCACTGTAAATGAGGCTGATAGAGAAGGATCTCATTCTATGGAAAACGTTATGTAGAACCTGCAGTTTCATTCCAGTGTAAGACAGAGCACTACCCAAATACATTAAGTTCCCATAGGGTGCTCAGATCAGCCTCTTCTGTTACTAAAGTTTAACCCATTTACTTGAATGCTTGAAGGGCTAAATTATTAAAACGAAATTTGTGCTCTATTTGGACACAATGACTGGATATGCTTCATGGACAATCTCATGGTAAAGATGTGAATTCCACACTTTCTGCTTCTAATCATTCTGATTTCACAAGATGCCTTCAAGGCTACGCTGCATATGTAAGCAATTTACCTTTGTATTACAGTGGAATCATTACCTTTTTCTTAAATATGCTGCTAGCTCTGCTGAACACTGCAGTTTAAGTCTTAATAGAACTATTTTGATGAGGAAAAAAACAATCATGAAGAGCACAAAAAAAAGAGAGTTCTTATATTTCAGATTAATAGGACTTCCAAGACAAAACATATATATGAATAAACAATAGAGAAATCACTGGTTTTCTTTCACAAATTTTAATAAAATATTATCTTTTCTTTATTCTTCTCCATCATTCAAATTTAACCTTTCTGTGCTTTTAGACTTTTTAAGAACAGCCATTTTATAACTTACCTCGAATAAAGCTGTCTCCTCTCCTCACCCACCTGAAAGCGTATTTCTAATTCATACCCATTTCTCAGTTTTCCCCTCACTTCTGCTGAACTTTGTACATCTCACTTTTATGGATTATTTCAACATCATATGTTGACCGTTCATGATATAAACACAGAAAGGAATTCTATGGATAATGCCCAATGTATTACTATTGAATGCATAATTACAACCATCAGCAGCTGGCATTACTTTGAGTTTAGCTGCTTAATCCTTCTTTTTGGGAAGAGTTTGTAAGTACTGAATAGTTACAACAATACGTAACAGAGATTAGTTTCCATTTCTAAGGAAGAAGCTTCACAATTTTTTACATTAATATGTTATTTGGAAAACTTCTAGTAAGATGCACCACCACAACACAATGCAATTTAAGTAAAACCATTATAGTTTTACCTAAAATAACCACACACACAGAGTGTCATAACAATTTACATTTCAAAAATGTAAAATTTAGTATAATTATATGGTACTTAAGTCTTTTTTTTCCCCCATAAAATTTAGGTCTGACATGTTATGTTTCATGGATAACTGAATAGTGTAACAATAAGGTTCCTTGCCTCTAAAAAGAAGTCTCAGTCTATACAAACAGTTCCCTTCAGGTCCAAATCCCTGGCCCTGTGCCCACACGCTCTAGGAAGCCTGCTGGAAGAGTAGGAAAGGATGCTCAAGGCATTCTTTTGGCTCCTTCCTCTAGAGTATAAAACGTCCTGGATTCTCTCCTGGTTTTATCCTTATGACCCTTCTTCCCTCTCAGTCCTTGAGAAGTCTGTGTTCTTTTGGCACACTCTCAAGATGCACTTCATGTCTCTGTTAGCACCATCCCTCTCCCCTCTGCATTACTTAGACTGCAGCTTGTTAATCAATTAGTCACATTTGGAGAAAAAGACGCACTGACACTTAACTCCTTACTAAGTATCACAGAATGCTGCCTAGAAACCGTCTCGCAGACATAGTGTATGTAGGGCTATAGAAAAGGTGTAGTCTAACAAGTCCTTGAAATGACTGCATGGGGTGAAGTTAAGAGGTGCCTTCTCAATATTGTTATCCT
Organism: Eurypyga helias; assembly: GCF_000690775.1. Classification (NCBI taxonomy): domain Eukaryota; kingdom Metazoa; phylum Chordata; class Aves; order Eurypygiformes; family Eurypygidae; genus Eurypyga; species Eurypyga helias. The sequence continues at coordinate 36,852 of NW_010269269.1, forward strand.
CCTCAGTCTAAAATACAAAGCAACTAAAAATGTTTTCTTGAAATATTATCAGCATTCTGTCCTTCCATCTCCCCTGAACAATACCTTTTCTATCAAGGTGCCCACAACTGCCTGCCTTCAGTAACTGCATTATTTCCTTACAGCTAAAATCAAATGCTGTCTCCATACATCTCACCATCTGACCAGCTTTCTTGCAGTCAAAACAACACAGACACACACAATAAAATGAAATTAAAGGATGTGCTAGGATGTGGAATCTTCAGTTCCATTTTTCCAAGAGACCCTTTCAGAACATTACTGTCCTGAACATTTAAAAAATGTCTTTTGTGTGCAAGAATCATGCAAATTTTTTGACCAACGTTCCAGTGGCTTCAGTTGCATGTTTTATGTCCCTGCTGTAAAACTCTGTGGTTTTTATCTAATGAATTCCTGAAGGCCTGTCACTAGGCAGATATAAAAAACTATTACCCAAAACATGTAGAGAAGACAGCCCAGCAATGTGAGGCTCAAGGTGATCAATTTTAATGATTGAAAAGCTGAAAACTCAGAACAAGGCTTTAAGCTGCCTAAGGACTGCCTGCCTTTCCACAGCCTGAAGCCAAAAATTACAAAGCATCCCTTTACAGTATGAGCAGAATCAAATCTAAATTTTGTCCAAATTTACAGTATTCAAGCTCACAGATCTGACTACTGCATTGTCTGAATATAAATGCTAGAAGTACACAGTAATTTGTAGTAGAATTTTGAGATGTCGATGTGCCAGTGTTGATGAGATGACATCAAAAAGCAATTACGATTCTTCCATTAATTTTATTTCACTAACTGGAAGCCAAGAACTGCGGTATAACCTTAATGGGTGTTAAATGAGAGACTCATCATCAAAACTGTCTTTTTAGGGCAGAATTTAAAAAAAAAAAAAAAAAAGAAGGAGGTAGCCAGTAGACATTTTGAAAACACGGAGTCTCCATATGTGTCAAAAAGCATCGTTCTTTCATATCAGTAATTTATCCCTTTTGCGCCAGTATTAAGGATTAAAAAAGTACAAGTTAACTCATAACATAAAATTCTCAACATTTTATATTATTTCAAAAAGTCACATACCGCACAGGACCATGTTTTGTTTAATCTTATGGGCTACTAACAGTCAAAGCATCCAGACAACATAAACATAAATTATTACTGAGACATGCTTGAAGCTATGGGCAAATCATACACTTTCTTTTAATCTGAGAGTGATAACACACATTGCAATTTTTCCTGTTAAGCGCTGGAATACCCACATTAAACTTAACTATATTACTGAAGTAAATACTATCACCATCTTTGTCAACACTTAGCAAAAACAGAAAAAAAGAATGGAGAAAAGATTTAGCTTAGGAAAAAAAGGAACTCTACCAGAGTGTTAAACCTTTTGCAATACACACTTGACTACTCACATTATCTAACTAAAGCTGGAAGACTTGTACACTGCCTGTGAGGTCAATAACACTGAAGATACCAGAAATAGAAGCTGTGACTTAAAATGACATGGAGCAAGATATCATTTGAAAGGTCTGGCTAATCTTTTTCTTTTCTACCAACAATATTCTGATTTCTGTCTCAAGACAGGGGCAACACCATGAAAGAAAGTATCTTTTTAACATGCACGTGTGCAGGACAGTATTAGCATTTTTTTAGATACAGACACATACAATATTTTTATCTGTGTATCATATGTTGATTCTGGCTATTTTTCAGTTAATTTATAAATTTATTATACATAAAATTATTTTATGAGCTTGTAAAGATTAATCTGCATTTAAAAACCAAAGTAAAAGCCTATCTCAAAGAAACCAACAGCAAGTGCATCTCCAGAGTAAATAAAATCTTCTGTTATAATGGCTACGTACAGTGTTCAAACTTCCCAACTTTTTATTTCCCCAAATCTACATCTGGATATTCAGGTTTACCTCCAAGTCATCTACCACCAATTACTTGGAATCAGTAGCTCAGTCAAGCACACATCAGCGACAACCCATGACCCAAGTCTGGAACATTGTCTTCAGAGAACATACATTGTGATGTTGTATGAAAAGTGGAAAGAAATTACGTTAGGTCATAGAATCATAGGATCATAGAATGGTTAGGATTGGAAGGGACCTTAAAGATCATCTAGTTCCAACCCCCCTGCCATGGGCAGGGACACCTTGCACTAGACCAGGTTGCTCAAAGCCACATCCAGCCTGGCCTTGAAGACATCCAGGGATGGGGCATGGATGTCTTCAAGGTCATGTACCAGGTCGTGTATCTGTTATGGCGTATTTGTGTGTGTGCATCTATAGGTGTACATTATCAACCCCATGTGCCTCCCCAGAAAAAAAGCAAGTTCATAGATTACCTCAGCAACTTTTGGAGGGACTCCATCACCAAGAACTTCCCTGATGAAGCACTGTTGCGTCATATAATACGAGAGTCCACAAGTTCTCTTGAAAGCATCTTTCAGTCGCTTTAGCTCTATGTCTGTAACTGTTGAGAGAGAAGAGAGGAGGAAAAAAAAGATTTGGTCAATGAAAATGTCATAGAAATGTAATACCTTAGGGATTCTCAAAATACATACACCTTACATTTACCTTTACAGTAAAAAGATAGGAAGATCTTACATGTGTGATTTCACCTACATAGTAGAAAAGTTTGACCACTAGAAAATGAGATATAATAATCTTCCCCAAAAAAGTGAAGTAGACCTAAAGACAACATCAATGATTACAGCAGTTCACCGCCTAAGTCTTCTGACTACAGTAGTGTATTCTGATTTGTTCTAAATTAAGCACCATTACTGCCATACAGAAGAAAAATTATCTAGCTTTATGATCAATTTTACATTGCATGTAAGCCAGAGAAATGATCTGTAACCAACAGTGGTGAATATCAAGCGCAGCTCCAGCAGCATACTTCAAGAAGTTTCATCTAGCAACCAGCCTATATTCTATATTGAAAAGAATATTTAATCATCACTTACATGCTCATAAGACAGTACAGTGAAGGATACATTTAAGAGGAATACTACAGTTAAACTTTGGACTGAATGTAATTCTTCACCTAAAACTTCCTTGCACAGTCAAAATCCAACTGCCAGGTAAAACCTGTTCAAACCTGTCATCAGTCCTTTCCACATGAACATCCTGTTTACACTTGCACGTGAGCTTCCTGAAAAGCAGTCCCTGCCTTCAGATTTTACAAGCATAAAGCAACTTTCTAACAAAGTGTTTAAGTAGTGACGTATCTCACTGAACAAAACAAGTCCTTTGTCAAAAATCAAGTTGCTGAGAATAACACACCACGACCTGAATCAATATGTTACCATGTAGAGCAGAAAAAAACTATTCAGCATCTAGAAGCCCAAAGAAATGATGCTGCACATGATAATTATTTCAACTGTATTTATAGTAAGGCATTTTCCTTCCCCGATATAACGAGCCAGACAGAAACAACACTGACATGGCCAAAGGCATGTCAAGCTTTTTGTCAGACAAAATAAAACAGAACACTTGAGAGCTTAATCCAGCACTCTTAAAACTTCTACATTTCAATTAATTCATTCATCATAAGAAAAAAAACATTCCATAAGAGTAAATCACATTGAAACATTCCTCCCTGATTTTAATTCTAGTCAGCATCAAAACGGACTAGTGACTTCATTTAACAGTTGTGTGTAAAAACAGAAATTGGGTCATGTTTCTTTTCAAATTTTATTATAGATTCCGGGAACTTTTGACCAGAAAAAAATTCAAAGTACCTAAGAAGTAAACCAAAAGTGTGGCCAACGCAGCACTGGTGCTATCATTTAACATACATTTGGCAAAAGACATATTCAAGTTATCATCATCTTCTATCTTGTTTTAATAAACAAGCATTACTTCAGTTATATGGCACAGGAATATTGGTGTAATACCGTTACCTGGCTTATATGGTGTTTAAATTTCACTATTTCATACTAACATCTGTCTATAGACTCAATTTCTTCCTTTGTGTTTTTATATGTGATGCTTTAAGGAATGCTCAAACACTGTTAGGCACACCAGCTAAAGTTTTCTTCCACGATTTTCCCTAGATATCTGAAAACAGACGCGGAGATATGGTATTTACAACCTAAAGCAACATTCTCTACACTCCCCACCTCTTGTGAATCACAGAAACAGGAAGCAAAATAAAGATGCTGCAAAGAAACCCACCCTCACGCCACAGCTTTGCCTCCAAACGTGTGCCAGTGCTTCTCGTCAGAGGGATGCTTCACCTCCTCTCCTCCACACCTCCTATGCACAACCTAACTACACCAAATTTCCAGCCAAAACAACTCCCCACCACATGTTTAATGAGTAAAAGCTTGGAGTTGCTAAGGGGACATAAAAAGGGACGCTACTAGCTTCACTATTTTGGCAAGGTAAAGCAAACAACCTAGATCCTGGACAAAATCTAGCAATCGTTCTTTGATGAAAATATTCTCTTTTTTTTTTTTTTATATGGAGAAGCACACACACTCTTTTAATAAAAACAGACTCTGCATTATGGAGGTTTTTTCCTCACCCCCGAGTTAACGTTTTTAACTCCTCACCAGTTAAGCCAATCTGGTTTGTGGTCATTTTACAACAAAGTTTGTACACAAACAAAGCACTAACTAACCAGATGCCTATGGCTTTACACATATTATAATGGACTTTCAAATAATCTGATTATTGCTTAGCGCAAAAATAAGGTTGAAAAATACACACATCTACAGCCACTTAATATTGCACTGTGTCATTATCGATGTTTGCACGTTTAGCTTCCTGGCTGCATAGACAATCCAAATAATTGTCATAGAAAATTAGGAGTGAAATATGCTTTTTTCCAGAATTCATTTTTAACTACTGATTTTGTGTCCCTTGTTCCAGTTCGTTAAAGTTCCTCCCCAGCATGGCAGCATGGCGAGGAGGAGCAAAGCAGGCTCTGTATGACCTCGGCTGCATGCCGGCACAGTGCTACGTTCATGCTGCTCCGAGAATCCCAGCCATCTCGGGGCAGAGCAGTTTCACACAACTCCAGTTATCTTCCAGCTGCTGTCACTGCTGAGCACACTTACTGCAGAAGCACTTCTCAACAGGAACACAAGTGCAACCTTGACGAGCTGTACTTGTGCACTGTTTTCTTGCTAGGATTAATTAAAATAAATACAGCAGCCCATAGCCATGTAAAACTTCCAATTACTGTTTTAATAGAAAATGTTATTAATCCAATAAATGTGAACTCACTATATGTAACAGGCTAGAATACAAAGTTATTTTAGTTAGTCAAGTACTTTCACAATCGTAAAAATTTTCTGGACATTTCCTTTATGAGACTTTCCTGTATTAACAGAAATTAAAGTAACTTGTAATCTGACAAGCTTAACTGCAGACCATATTAGTACTCCAGAGCTATTTTTTTCAGCTTGCATCCCTACGTGCATGAAACAAGTTACGTGTTTCCAGGAGTCACGGAAACGCAACCACCTCTCTGGCGAGAGAACTGCATAGAGCATATTTCTGGTGCTAAACTCTGGTGTAGCAAAGAGCAATGAATTAATTTAACCTTGGCAGAGTTGCTGTTTTGCAGGTTCGCAGGACAGAGAAGGCCTTTTGTCTGAACAAGTAGGTCTAATGGTATCACAAGTTAAGACAATAAGCACAGCGATGAAGGTGAGGCCACCTACTTCTAGGAGATGGATGGTACACCCAAGAGCAGTGCATGCAGCAGCTACTGGTACTTCCTTCAGCACCTACAACTGCCCAGAGTGCATTTCAGGCAGTGTTCAGGAACAGAAAAATCTCACACATACATATCTACCTCGAAACAGAAGTGACTGGGGTCCTACAGAAGGATGGGTAGGTGAGGAGAACACTAGGAGGACAACTAGTCAACCAATACTACTAATGCTTTCAGAAAGAACCACCAGTATATCATTTAATAGTAGATGGTAAGTTGATACTGCTAGTCCATGTTACATTTCAAAAGCAAGTTCATAGTGCTGAAGACGTCCTACAGTCCATCCTACAGGGATGGGTAGGTGAGGAGAACACTAGGAAGACAACTAGTCGACCAATACTACTAACCCTTTCAGAAAGAACCACCAGTATATCATTTAATAGTAGATGGTAAGTTGATACTGCTAGTCCATGTTACATTTCAAAAGCAAGTTCATAGTGCTGAAGACCACGTAACATTATTGTTTGCCTGCAGAAACTACAAAACAGGTCATGGAGTTACAGGAAAGGTAATTACTTCTACTCCTTCCCCAGGACACATTAAAATGACAGATGCTGGTCATTCAAAATCATCTGCAAAGCTTCGTAAAAATAAGTTCATTATACATTTAGATCTAGGCTCATGAAAGTACTACTGAAATGAACAGAGTATAAATCAAAGACGTTATCAGAGTTTACTATAAGTCTGGAAGACAAAATATTTGAATACAAAATCCCAACACCAAAATACCAATTATTCAACATAGAGATAGAACATGACGGCACGTTGAAAGGAAATAAAACTAAGTCTCGAATTATGAAAGTAACATTTCCAGCAGTAATACATCTATTACTACAATAATAATATTTGAACATTTACATACCCACAAGCTACCTTTTTTCTTCTCAATTCCGTAAGACCTATGCAGCAAGCATCATAGACCATGGAGGTATTTTTAATCCCACCTTTAGACATAAACATAGTTAACAATGCTGTTTCCTACCCTGAATTAAATTCCTTCATTAAGTATATTCACTTTTTGCAAAGACACAGTCTTAGCAAACGCTTCCAGGAGACAGCTGTCTACAAACCTAAGAAATGACCATTCACTAGCTGCTTTCATTAGACAGACAGACGCTACACTATCAAATACACCGTTACTGCATTCATAACCTGACAGTGAAAAACAGAACACACAAGACTTCCCAAAATAAGTTTATGGTAGTCAACTCAGCAAAAGACATCTGCACATTGCTCCTATCAGTACCAGGTGGCACCACCTCAGTATTATGGCAGAGAAGGCAATGCATTTGGAACTGCACACCTAAACCTTTACACCTTAAGACTACAGAAGCCAACTTTTTATTGTGAGGTTCTAATTCAAAATAATAAAAACAATTTTCATTAGTTAGATACGGTGTTCTAATTCTTAAAATTATACCTGTCTACTTCCAAAAACCACCACTGAAACAAATGGTCTTTTCCACAAAAGGAAAAGCCACAGACTCAGTCATTCTGTCCAGGCAGCTTTTACTAACACAAACCTCCTCAAATCCTACCTTGGCTGAATGGTTTCCAACGACAGTTTAACAGAAGATTAGTGCTGCTTCCAACTCTCCAGGGAATATTAGAGCTACAGTTTGTTTAATAAAGTTGAAATGAAACCATGCAACCTCAGCTAAAAATGTTACTGCAACTTAAGAGTAATTGTAACAAAGCTTCAGTTCATTCAACTGCCAAGGGTATTTTTAGTTTAATAGTGTTACTTAAAACTTAATGCTGTTTATATGGATTTACGACTCTACTGTATTTTTAAACTCGCATCTGTCCAGGTAATGATTTGTGCAGTGCCTTCCAAAACAACCCTGTGCTGGAAATCACTCTTTTTCCACTGCTTCCACCCCACAAATTTATCAACAACTCATCCTGGAGTTTTCCTTTTAGAATGAAACTGTACCTGAAGCTCAAACTACACAAACCTAGACACCCAACTCCAGCCTTAAACTCCACTTTGCCACCCACATAAAACAACTGAATTTCAGAGGGGATCCCCACCAGCTGCGCCACTGATATAAACGGGAGCTGCAGGGAATCTGTCTGCAAAAATATGGAGACAGATTAGGCTACGTAGACAGATTAGGCTGTGTAGCAGCCTGATGTTAGACAACCACATTCTGGACATTAGATACAACATTCCATTTGAAAAAGGAAGGCAGAATACATAACTGAAGTTATTCTCCTCCTTTTCATCCTACTTAAAGCTCTCAGGGGTGTGTAAAAACAAGGTTAATTATCTGAATTTTTTACTGTCTAGTACTCAAATTCTGTGACATTTACATGTGCTCAACTAACTACTCTCAAATTTAAAATCTGTTCTGTCTACAAATTATTGTTTTATATATACTATGTGGTCTATAATTTATGTATTGCAATGTCTCTTCAGGCAGCAGATACTACTCTTTTTGCTTACCCATTCCAGAACATGAAAGTGCATCTTTACATACACCTTAAATTCTGTTTAACTAAACTACGGTGGTGGAAACAACCCTTACAGTGGAGCTTTGGCAAGTTTTACAGACACATTTTCTATTCATTTCAGAAACTTTATTCTTTCCACATCCTGTAGCACTAATCCCACCCCCAACCTCCTTGTCTTTATCTTGGAAGGTTTTAAAATGCACTGTGAGTAATGTATGGTTCAACTTACAGCACAGCCTCTGTCGCTTCAAGACAAAGGTCGTACTGGAAAGCACAGGACAACTTTCTACAACAAACACCCGTGCAGAACTCGGCAAGCTGGGAAGCAAATACCTGTCTCAGCGAAAGTTCCTCTGCTGTTACAAGACTGCTAGTGATATTTATTAAGAGTCATCATAAAAACACGACTACAGAACTAAATACGCCTAATACTGGTGTTATTGCTTGTTCACTTCCTGTCTTGGAAAAAGAAGCCAATGGTTACATCAAAGCCAATTCTTCACTAACAGAAGTACCTACATTGCATACTCTCATACTTCCTTAATGCATAATGAATCTAAGCTAAGGTTTGTATAAAACATACTATTGATGTGTACAATTTATTTAAATACTTCAAGAAAGTGGCTAACGTGCCTTTTTTTTTTTTAATGGTGTAACACTAGGAGCACTATTGAGGTCAAGAATATAAGAACTGCCATGCCCCACAGCCTCAACTTGGCACCAGTAACCTTCACCTAAAGCAAGAACTAACAGAACAACTCATCTTCCTATCTTTCAGCATATGGCTGCGCTCCCAACACCCTTGTAAAGAAGTTTAAAGATTTACAGATGCATTGAAGAGAAGCAACACTAGATTTTACGAGCAAGCACTGCTGCTTATGATACAACAGTGCACATGTGAATGTTAAGCATTAAAGGAAACATTTTGAAGGGAGCCTGCCTAAAGATTAAAAGAAGTGGTTAGTCAGGCTTAATGGACTTATCACAGCTTATGCAACATAATGACTATACACCTTGACTATGACATGTGCAAAGAGAGTAAGCACAGTAAATGAATTTTAAATTCCTATTTAATATTTATTAGGAAAGTCAGACCAGCCACAAAAAATACCTTCCTTTACAATGCTTCAAAATCCAACCACAAGTATGAAAAATGCTGTGGTGATACAGAACGAGATACGTTTCAAAAGCATACAGTCATCTATTGCAGTAAAGGGTAAGAATAAAAGCACAGCTTTGAACTCTTAGTACTGCCCGAGACATTCCGGCAAGAGACACTTAACCTCTCCATGTCTCGTCTACATCAGACTGATGTTTGATAAATGTTCTAACTCTGTAAAAATATTACAAGCTACTACTAAGGAGCTGCTTTAATCAGTGAAAAGGAAAAAATCCCAATAGCTAACTGAGTGTAGGTGGAGTTAAACTGCCATGGCTACGATAAACCGACAGCCAGTTAACATAACTACAACAAACTGGACATAAAAACGAGGTGTGTATCCGTTTTCTTTCCTTTCATCCTATTAGAGATAAGTAGTGACTGCTGAAAACCAATCAGTGGTTTGGTAACCTCTATTTATACCGGAATCACAAAAGTACCATGCAAATCACTGCTGCTCATTCTAATGAAAGTGGTAACAGCACAAAAAAGCCGGTGTCACTTTTGTCTCAAAAGCCTAAAATATTTGGCTACATGAAAATAAGCAATTTTTCTAGTTTACAGGTGACCAGCAAAAAAAAAATTACCACAATGTATCAACAATGCTGGAAATCAAAACAGGAAACAAATTACTTCCTAAGCCTCTCTGGTTTTGTTCTTCCTGCTAAGAAGTTCACTTAAGGTGAAGGGTCAAGAAACTTTTGAGCTCATCTGCCTAAAGCACCTTACAACGTATCTAGTAGGCCTGGTACTTTTCCCGAGAATTCTATGCATCAGAATACCCAGCACTCTACAAACACACACCAAAAAAAATCTGATTTTCCAATGTCACTCACTCCTGGATGAAAAACAGCTTGCTGTGTCAGTGCCTTAAAAAACACACAGCCCTGCAGACACCACATATACAGAGCAAGCTGTAATTTGCAACTATCAGCACAACACTGCATTTATTCTTCACTAAAAATAACTAAACCTGAATTTTAATAAAATAGACAGCTTGATCATCCTTCAGAAAGCAAGCACAATCCACCTACCTCAAGCTCCTCCTGACTTCCAGCTTGGGTTTTAATAATTCTAATATTTTGATTTTTAAGTGACAATTTTACAGGTTCAATATCAAACTCATAGGGCATATAATTCTTTAACCAGACAATTATCTTCCCTGTAATCACTTGCTCAGTATTTCCCCCAGGAATTTTCATCCTAGTTATACATGGAAATTTTATTACTTTTTTCATTAGTCTTTATTGTGACTTAATGGCTGCAGTTATGAAGTTGTCAAGAACCAAAGCAATTACTAAAAAGATTCAAAGAGGTAAACTGTGCAAGTGAACATAAAGACTGTTTGGGAACAACCCCAAATAGGGAGAACAAACTGAAAACTGCAATGGAGGTAAATGAACCAGTTATGACTGAAAAGACAAGCTCCACACCCACCTATTCCTGCCAAAAAGGAACCCACTTGAGAATATTTTGGAGGAAAAACACAGACAAAAAAAAAAAATCTTGCCTCCTCTAATGAAAAAATTAATTCACTCTTAAGGAATCTTTCATAAACAGAGTATCAAAAGTGGCACCATTCAAATTAAACAGCGCACTTCACTACATACTTAGCAGTCTTAACATGACATTTACCAATAACAGGAATTTAAGGATAACAGCAACATGGGTTTCGTATTCTTAAAAAAAAAAAAAAAAATCGAATTATTCTGTCCATTTGTATTTCTTTCCTCCTACCTATTCTTTGGTTTTTGGTAGCAGTAGCTCATCCTGGGGATAAAGCTTTTCTTGGTTCTATCAGACCTAACCGTAATGCATATCAAAGGTTTAACATGTGTGCGGAGAACGGAAGAAGATTTAGTTATTACAATAGGATTTGCCAATTTTCTGTAACATGAATACTTAGCATTTATGTGATGCTTTTAATCTTCAAAGAGCTTACTTCTCAGTTACCATCCTCAAAAAGAATGCCATTAAGTATTACCAGCCTGTTTTACCCAAATGTAAAGTATCACAATCAGGGCACACACTGTCACATTCCTATTTGGATTATGTTTGCTTCAAGCAAAGCTAATCAGTACAGGTTCTGTGACACCCCCTCTACAAGAAGTGTGGATAGGAATGGCTACATAATAGCCCCAACAGTGAAATAATCCTCCCACCATCTGAGCACTTAAATCTTATTGGCTATATTTTATATCCTCAGGAATTAAAGGAGTCTAGTTTTATATGCTTTCCAGTCGAACCCTGTGAGCCACAGAAGAAAACTGAAAGAACCTGAAAATTCAGAAACCTCTGCAGATCATTAAAATCACTTTTACAACTGCAAATTTAAGCTCAACAGACTGCAATATTAGGGACAAAAGTAATTACTGCTACCCATTAAAGAACTGGTATACGCACTCTGAGTGACTGAACAAAGCCATTTCTAGCCCGATTAATCACACGATGCCACCCTTCCCAGCCATGGGCCCCTGTCAGAGCATTTATCACTTCTTCCAAGATGAGGTGCTGTTACTGTGCTAGATGCTCCGAATAAGTTATTGCTGACCCTGGAGAAAACACACTCGGCTAGCTGACCAGCACAGCCAGACATGGAAACAGCACAGAAAAGTGAAAGGAAAGGAGGCACAGGTGGATTCCTTTTCCACTATTATTTTCTTCTAATGCTTCTTTATAAGTTTATGTAGTTTGTACATGATTTCCTCGGATAATGGGTTTAGCTCTCAATCTGTTGGGTATTTAGAACAGACATTTAGTCAGATTTAGATTAGAAACTAAACTCTGCTCTTCTGAGCTGTCCTTCCATCGGTTTTCCTGGAAAATACACAAAGATTGTATTGTCATACGTGAACAGAACAGCTTCTGCCACAATTCAGAAAAGCTACTTCCACTTTACTACCATGAAAATCATCTAGACATTTATGCCTGTTAAGATACACAAGATTACATTATGTAACTCATTTCCAAGAAATAAACAGCCTATTAAAATGAAAGGCAAATGCCAACTATGTAAATGCACACACCACATAAGGACCTTGCTACAAAATAAATTGTAATAAAACAAGTATTTCATATCCTGCTCCCAAAGATGTCAAAGACACTAAATGCAGCTATACTATGAATCGTTCTTTAAAAAAATATAGTCAAAGCCTGAAGTTAATCGGCAACTTCTGCACAGGAAGGCAGTGGTTCCTATAGCCTGTGGTGAGGGTGAAAGGCAAGGAGTTCTAATTTGTAGTTGCTGGTATAGTTTTACTCAAGTGTTAGTCTCTGGCAGCTAAAAGAACCAACTCCACTTAAGCGTAGTACTTAAATACTACGACAAGTAAAGAATAATAAAAGATTCAGATAATATTGATACACTGCTAAACCTTAACATCTGGAGTTGGAAGAACATTATTACATTACTCAAAGTCAAGTGTTTTGGCACAAACATGTCACACACGTATGTCTACATACAGGTGACGGACATTAAAAAGCTCTGTATTTTGAGCCTTCCTATTCTTAACTCTTAACGTCTTGCTATTCTTAACATCTGTCTAAAATATCATCTCAAACTCAGATGCAAAGTGAACTATTGTAGTGTCAGATCACAAATTTATGTCTTCTGTTAGACTGTTATAAACACAGGGTAACAGGTTTGCTACGCAATCTGTGAACGGCTGAAAAATAAAAGCAGAATCACAAATAGAGACACGAGTCTATACAGGCAAGAAATAAAATAAAAACTAACATGTGGTTAGTTTTGAGACCCTACTAGGTGTTTGGTAGAACACAAAGAACTGAATCGGAGATGTTTTTTAACAGACAATAGCAATCACTATTTCCCAACTCCTTTTCCACTGCTGTACCTCCCTTTAGGAGAACTCTCCATAAACATCCAACGACTAATATTTTGAAGGACTATCCTGAAAGATGCCATATTAGTTTTAAGTATATCTGTGCTCTATTACAAAACTAGTCTCAAAATACTCATTATTAGATGTATATACTGTTCCTAAGGTCCTACATTCAGAAGAACGAAACAGCGTGTTTAGATACACTGTGTAACCACCTTCCAGTAAGTTTACTGCCACTGACCAGTTTAGATTGATGTGATGACTCAAATTTCAGAATTTCATACACCCACACTGGCCACTGTTTCACAGAAAAGTACAGAAACAGAGAAGGTATTAGAATGACTTAACACCAAAGAGCTACAATGCCCTGAACAGCATCAGCAGCTGGAATCTCCCCCTGAATCCCTGAGGAGAGACTCATGAGATAACCCCAAGGACATCAGTATCTATTAGAAGCAGCACATTTGCCTAATAAACTATGAATGTTTATTAAATATCTTATATTCTGCTTCTTAACCTGTGTTCTTGTAATGTTCTGGCTTCTGCAGGTATTTAGCCAGTGTTTGATATTAGAATGGGTGTGTATTATGGCTCCTTCCTGCTTTAACCTATCTACATTGTAATCTACTCATTATTTAAAGAACAAGATTAGTTCACACAAGACATTTACACAGCCACTCTTTAAGCAAGGTGATTAGAAGGCAACACTGAACTGCAGGTAACACAAAAAAGTGGGGAATTTGTTAGTGGCAAAAAAAATCTATTAGAATTCTTCAGGAAAAGAATAATCATGTTGTTAGCTGCAAGAGTGGAAAACAGGGACCAAAAAGTTCTGAAATTACTTTTCCACTGGTAACAACCTTCATTAACATCCTCCCAGAACAGAAAGCGGGCTATACTGCCTGCACTAACTGCTGCTGATGATTTTCCTTAAAGCAATGCTACCTCAGCTACGCAAAGTACAAATCCACGTTTCTGATTTTTAAACTAAAATCCAGGATTTAACCATATCACATTGTCAGGGAGAAAGTGGCAAAAAAATCTTTTTTACAAGACTAGGAAATTTCCAGCGCACCATAAGATTTTGTTTCTGGATAACACCTAACAACTGGAAACATTGACTGAAAACAAGTGCTTCTTCAGCCCAAAATAGATTCTTGATGCCATATTCAAGTTCATTTTTAGAACAAATGTAATCTGCAAAACTGAAGTTCTCATCATTATTATCCCAATACTTTCAGTTCTTTTTCTCCACATCCCCACACTTATTAAATGTGGCACTTCCTCTTCGCTTAGGTTTCTGAGTTTCTTCCACATTTAGTTTTTCATTCAAGGTTTCAGAATTTTAAAAGAACCATTTCCCAAACTAATGCAGTAAAACCGATCATTTAAAAGAGCTGTCAAAAAATCTAACTATATCAGCCTTAAGATTATTTGTACAGTTCCACATATACCTGTTCAAATATTTCAGTTCATGACTTGCTGCCAAAGCAGCCTGCTACAGGACAAAACCTGAGCATTTCTATTATCGCTTTGAATTAAGAAAAGGAGTATCAATTCAAAACACAAAAGAAATTTAAGCATACATTCTATATTAAATACTTAACATGAAATTAAATTGCATTATTGGATGACAACTGAACAACCAGCTAACAAAAAGCCAGAACATGAATAAAAATCCACAGCTTGTGAGGAAGAATTCAAAAGGCTTGTAATAGATTTTATTTTTAAAGGACAAAGAATACTTTCTATGCAGAATGCAATTATCTCTTACTTTGGCCTGGTGACATCGTCTCTCGTAATTTTTGGACTCAATTCAGCTCTAAACTAAGTGAAACCGCTTCAAAGGATTTGGACATTAAACAAATATATCATCAAAATAAGTGTTATACAAGACACTGGAAAGTATAGCTTCCTTTTCCCTTTGGAGTTGATGGTTAGAAGCATGTACGGCACTCGGATGACTGACGTTCCTGCCTCACTCCAGACCAGTTCCACACTGCCTTTCTCTGCGGCTTATGACATGCACAACCAAGACACCTGACCAGAAGGGAAGTCAAATCCCTTTTTAAGGTACAGAATGTCTCACAGGCTCTTAGAAGTCATTCTAAAAGTCAAAATTGAAATGTATGACAACATGTGAAGCCAGATGATATTTCTGCCCAACTTCGTAGTTTGTCCGAAGTTACCCATTACGAGTAAGGGGCTGCCCTGCTAGTTTCAACAGCATCCTTGTCCCAGAAACCCTGGATAGTTTGCAGCCCATTCCACCTTAATGTGCTGGTGCACACATTAACCTATCCAGCTTATGAATACTATTCCAGAAAAAAAGAGATCGTTATGTTGCACCAAATACCCCCGTGGTAAGCACAATGAGTAGTAAGCCTCATCAGCACATCTCCACGTGATGAGAGAGGCTTGTTATGTGTCATGATAGGCTAGACAGAGAAGGGAGAGGAGGATTTAAACATCCTAGAGATCACTGCATGTCACTCGCTATGCCAAGTCACCCTACCTGGGACAGCTAATCACTTTAGGGGAGGTAATGATTCAGTTCAGTAACAATTCCAGTGCTTCTGCCATTTTTACATTAAGTAATGTATGCACAGGGAAATAAAACCTGGTCATTACAAACTGCCTTGATTATCATGTGTCCAAACCTTTCTCAGGCATATCCTACTTTGCCTCAAAACCAAAATAAAGGCCTTGCTGCAAATGATAGCCTATTTTTTTAAAAAAATGTACTTCTGTTGAAGTATTAGATTATTTAACCAAGAAACACTCATCTCTGTCCTAGAACTCAGCCACGACAATATTACACTAAAATAACAATGGACTTTTTTAATTGTCACGGTAATGAATGACTTAATGGTCTACACAGAAAAATTCTGCATCAGTTTTTAAACAGATTTGGTGAACCACTAAAAAACTATATGTACACGTTTTGTTTCAAACTAATATGCAAACCCAACTTATATCAAGAATGACTAATCCAGAAGAGCTATGACACCAGTTTAATAAAACTGCAGTTAAGAGATGTACTCCTTCCAAACATGTCCCCACCTACAAGGACTACACCAACCCTGCTCAAGTGTAAACACAAGCTCATAAAAAAAACCCACAAACTCTTTTCAGAGGTGTTAAAATTAACTATGTGAAAAAGAAATGCTAAGCATTGTTACACAGCTAAACTGAAAACACTAATGCTATACCACACAGTCATCACTAACAAAAGTAGGCTGTCCCTGAAGAAATCACAAAAGAGAATGTACATTAGCATTTTGCCAGTCTTTAGGCAAGCCAGGTATTTTTTATTCCGGACAGCAATAATATAGTATTCAAAGTTTTGTGAATTAGACCCTTTTAAACTCTTTGGCAGGATCTACCTTAATGAATTTCTCTTCTACTTCATCTTCCCCCAAAGGCTTTATTGTCTCATTATGTAAATGACCTTTTCATATGAAAACTAAATGTTAAAGATGCTTTTTGTAGTTCTTCAACCCTGCAAATATCACATGGGCATTCACAGTAATTCAGACTAAGTACAACTTAAAGAAAAAGCTACTGATTCAAGCAAGGTAACAAATTAACAAGTAACTTGGGTTTAAATTACTTAAAAAATGAAAGTTTTATTTAGTGTTAACCTCCAGAACTTTCTTTCCCATACAGAAACTTAAACTGTAATAAAACGGATGATTTCCTAAACACCCCCCGAATTGTAGACTGTAAAATGCAGTTCTGAAAACACGCACGCAGAACCTGAAGACCTGCATATACGCTTTCAGCGTTCATTGGATGTTCCTTGTGGAACCCAACTAACATTCAATACCCAACTGGAGCTCACTAAAAGAGAGGCTGGGCAGTTCAAATCAAACACTGTGCTCCTGAGTAGCTTCCACTGAAGACCAAGCCCTCATGTTATTCTGTAAGCTACTACCAAATGGTTTAGTACGGACAACTACCTAGGATGCAGTAACAAAGTGGACAACAAACACAACAGTCGTTACAAAGGCAAAGACTCAGCAGTCAAGGACAGGCAGAAAAACTCTCACTGTTTTTCTACTCATTAAGCATACAACTTCATCTCAGAGGTGTCTGCAGGTACCTTACTCTGCAAGGATCCACGGCGAGACCAAACATTTTATAGTGCACTCCTGGTCCCTCAGGCAGCAGCACTGAAACAACACCGCAGCTCCCAACCCAAGGAGGAACATACCACCTCCCTGGCTCAGCAGGACTCAAGAGGATGCACAGCTCCCCGCAGAGCAAATCTTTAAAATTAACAGACTACCGTTAAATAACCGAGGAAGCCCTAAAAACCCAACTAGGTAACTCTGGTTTACAGCAGTCCTTGAAATAACTTGGTCAGTGGACAGAAACAATTCTGGTATTTGAAAATGCAACACTTGTTCTAGCCCTCCTCCGCTTCTTTTCTGTATGATCACTGTATTTTGAGTATCTTCTCAAACCAAAAATAGAGCAGGATTGTTTTAAAAATAATTAGTAGCCAAGTCATACAGATGCCATGATGAGAGCCCAAGTAGACACAGCTCATTAGACCTACTTTCACTCCCCATATACCAAATTATTTAGAATGAACGTATGAATTCACAACCTATCAAAAATATACTCAATTTTCAGAAGATGCTGTATCATTTAAATGACAGATATTAGTAACATCTGACTTTTTCAAATACAGAAAAATCATAATCAGTCCTATCACAAAGAAGCAGGTTTAGAATAATCCTAATTTACAGATTAAATAGACATATCTCACAATCACATTACTTGCTGTGTTCTTCTTTATTCTCACAAAGCTTGTCAGCCCTAAACAGGCACATTTTTTGAAGGCTATTTCATTTTTTTGAGCACTGAGGAACTGAATGCCTTACTTATTTTATGAAATGAGACAGTAGGCTGGCTTCCCTTTGAGCAGAAGTAAGGGGGTGAGGGTTGTTTTACTCACTTCTCCCATAATGCCAGCAGCCAGAAAGCCTAATAGTGTTACAGGTCAAGTACAACAGCACTCAAGTAGCCACTTTTTTTTTTTCTTTCACATTTCATTAGAGAGGCTTCATACCATTTTGAAAAGCTTCCTAGTTCTATTTCTGTCTTATTTTATTTTCTCCATACAACACAGTCAGGTAGATTTAGGACCCTGATGTTATATTTCATAAAAACAAGGCTTTACAAAATTCAAGATGAATAGAAATACTTTACAGAATCTATCAGGTTGGAAAGTATCTCAGGAGGTCACCTAGCTCAACCCTGTGATTGAAACTGGGTCAACACTGAACTGAAACCAGCTTGCAGAGGGCTTTGTCCAGCCAGGTCTTGAAAACCTCCAAGGATGAAAGTTCAACAACTTTCTCCGGGCATGTACATTAAAAAAAAAAAAAACAACCAAAGGCCTGCTGTCACAGGAGTGAAAACTAGAAACTAATTAGAAAGAGGTGACCATGAAAATAACTGATTTCATTGATTAACATACAAGAAATAAAGCAGAACAAGCAAGAGACACATGAGCTACGAGACATATAGGCATGTAATCCATAAAAATAAATAAATATTTTGAGAACTCAATTTTGGTCTACATCAATATAAGAAAATTATATTGCGTATTATACATATTATAGCCTGATGGTATACATTTAGCTTATATCAAGACATTTAACACTCAAAACGAGGATGTGTTCAGCTTATCCTTTAACTTCCAGCCACCATGGCTGCAATGATATTATCTATTTACGCTCATTTGGCAGCTTTCCTGACTGCTTTGATTTGAATCTCTAGTAACATGCTGACAGGCCAAAAACACATCTAATATTATGAGACTACTATTACCTAGAGACATGATTCACCTGTTGAAGTGAGAAACCAGAGGACTCCCTGCATTTACTGAACCTTATTTCAAAGTTTTAAGGGTTTTTTGCTTTAAGATGTTCAACTGTTTCTTGTTTATGAAATATTTACATTCTTAAATCCTCTTTTATCAGATGTACATCACTGTGTGCACATCCGACATTTAAGCACTTACTCACCAAGCTACCGCCATGCTTGGTACAGCTAAACCATCTAAGAATTACTAAAACCCTACTAAAGGTAAAGCAGTGAGCTCCTGCAGAACCAAAGCACGTGCAGAAGCTAAAGCAGAAGGTAACGTTTTCTCTAACTTGTAATTTTCAACTGGTATTTCATAAAGAACTTCTAAAGACAAAAGGCAACACAGGAAAGGAAACGCTGTTAGTTGACTCAAGCTCAGTATACAAATGTTCCTCATTTCCAATAGGAAACAACTCAGGCAGTTTTAAGTAAGAAGAGGTTGAAAACCACTGAGTACACTTCTCTAAACTTGGAACCTGAAGTAAGAGAAAGCCGTCACTCCAACTTAGCAGATGAAGCATTACACATAAATAACCTCTCCTTTAATAGCAGCCTCTTTTTATCAGTTTGTGGAAGCTTAGAGCAGAATTCCTCCAGTCACTTGTGCACTGTAGTACATGTTCAGCAGAGACTACTGAGGTATCCTCCCAAAACAAACATTAGAACCAAATGCCAAAGTTGTGAAATAATTACTGCTCTGTGAATTTGAGCAGCTACTTGCAGCTCTACAGATTTATAAACAGGAAGTGTGAAGCTATGCATTCATACCTGCTTTAATCATATGACAAAGCCCTAAAGCCATCAAATACTGGCTGACATAACAAGTCTTGCTGTATAATCTAGACTGTCTCAACAGTGGATCCTATTCATTCTGATAGCAAAAAAAAAAAAAAGAGGGCTGAGCAAGATCTAGGCATTTTCATCACATGCATTTGAAAAATCAGCTTCTTAAACAGAAGGACACAGATTTACACCCCTAGAAACCAATATATCCTCAAGAACATTCACCTACTTATGGTGTCCAAGCACTGTTTTTCAGATACAAAAAACTGGCTTTGTGGGATATCAAAAGAAGAGAATAAGCCACTAAAATGGTTCCCTGATCATTTCTCCTAAAAATGCATCTGGGATTTAGAAAGCTAATTTCATAGTCTGGAGTAATAAAAAGTAGTCTTCGATGGGCTCAGGGGCTGAGTCCATGGATTTTGTCACCAGGTTGAGATAAAGACAACCTCAAATTGATGATTATGAATTTGCACAAGTTTTCCATCATCCTTTTGTCAGATTTATTGCAATAGTATGCTTGAGGATGTTAATCATCAGACACCAGATATATATATGCCTTGATTTAAATAAAACAAATGTAGCTATTTTTCAAATCCAATCAAGACACAAAAGGTCATTAGCAAGATTTATCCTCTGCCCGTCACACAGCATTAGCCATTATTGGAAAAAATACGAACTAACCTTTTTGTGGATTAAAGGAGGTTTTCGATTGCTTTGACAGGCTGCTTGTTCTCCAATTGGTAGCATCTTTGAGATACACAAACGGGAAAGAAAGCTGTCTTCAAAAATTACTATTTTGTGACCTCTCCAGAGGCAAATCCTGCAAAACTGATAGACCTACAAGTTTTCCCTCTGCATTAGCCGGTGTTTTCAATGCATGCATGTTTTTGAAAGACAGCACTATCTGTGTTCTTTCTTTCTGCTCTTCTTCTCAGAGATCATTGTGCACAAGACACAATGAAACATTTATCAGCAGCCACTCATTTCTTCAAACAGCACACTCCCTGACCACACTGACGTTGTGGCAGTTCCCCCTTCTTCCATCCCAGCACACATCCAACAAAAAACTTGCTTAAAGCAGAAAGAAAACCCTGTCTTCCTCTCTGACACAAATGTGACAGACCCATGATTTCTCACTGACATTTCTTTTGTTTAATTGGTTACCTGACTGAATACTTAGCGTACATAAGCTGAAAATGGACCAAGCTAGCATGACCTGCTTTAAGTGGCATTCACAGAAACTTTTCACTATAGATTATAGAATCTCGTAGTTTTCAAGTCCCTTCAAAAATTTACACTCAGTCTGTGACTATATTCTGAAAGTTACTTAAGCAGAATACATTAACAGTCACAGCCCTTAGGGATCTGAAATAGACTGGCCATCAATACCACGTAGCCATATTCTGAGGAATCCTTATTAAAATATTCTATACACAACATGGCACAGGGCTGCAACTGCTGTGCTGGAGCTAATACAACAGTAATAGAAAGTTCTTCCTTTTATAAAGCTTTATTGGCCCAAAGACAGCCCTTTAAGGAATCGGGCGTCAAGGCAGCCAGCAGAACAAGTAAAAGATGAGGCAGATGTTAGAGCACTACCTCCTTGGCATAAAGCAAGGCCTAACACTGGGCAGTTCTCAGAAAGAGCGAGCAGCCAGGCAGCCTGATGAACAGAATAGTAGTAGAGTCGGAAATCAGAGGCACACGTTGGAAAAGGCAACAATGCTGACAGAGGTAGGGAAGCCTGCCTGACTTGCGGCACTGCCCTAGGAAGAAAACTGGTGTTGGAGCTTAGGGCTAAGAAAAAAAGCAACAAACTCAAGAGCCACATTACCAGTTTTTGCCATCACAAACTAAGTTTGATAAAATAACCGATAATCTTATGCCCAGTTTTGAATGAAGCACTTCTCTTACTTCACCTGTAATGACCCCTTACAAAAGAAGGAGGTCTGCAGGGTCAGGAAGAGCTCTTACCACAAGTTCAGAACCCATACCTTTTCCACAGCAACAGGTAAAGTGGTTCCTCTGGCTGCCATAAATAAGATATTGCCATAATTTGGCAATTATGAGAGAGATGCCTGAAGTAGCATCCCTTACTTTTCACTCACAAACTACACAACTGGACATGGATTTTACAGAGCACGAGGGAAAAAGGGAGACTAACAAGACTCACTGTGACATGCACTGGTGGACACAACTTCATCATGCCCATCCACATGGCCACATCATCCGCAGCACAGTCAGCTGTCACAGCACAGCAGGAATACAGAAAAAATAAACTGCAGTTCCATCTCATGCTCAAGGGTGAAAAAGACCATTAACACCAGGCTGCTCTCACATTTTCACCTCCTTGAATAGAAGTTACATTTTAGCTAGTTATTTATATTGTGAGTGTTTAACCACAAAAACTCTCCTCACTTTCACGACCTTTGCTTACTCCCAAAATGGAATTGCAATAAATAAAATTGCAACCATTCACCACTTAAAAGTCAGCCTTATTTTCTGAAGCTTACAGAACCAGCAGCCCTCACTGCATTTCTCCAGGTACTCTGAACAACTGAAATAAGAACTAGCGTCTCAAAAAATATGGTTTCAACAGTCTGAATGATTACTATTTCTACAGCTATAGCTAACCACTACTGACTACATATGAAGAATTCTGAGTTGAAGAATTTGTATAGTATCATGTAATATTAAAATTTGTTGGCATTTAACAATCAGGGCACAATATTAGAGAAGGAAGACCTAATTAGACATAAATACATTTGGCTTTCTTTTTTTAATGTTTATGTTTATCCATTATCACTGCTTGTGTCCACAGAAATGCCACAAGCACCAGCATGGTTCTGTGCAAGTAAGAATGGCCTAACAAATAATGTTTTGATAACTAGCCTGTTTTATACATACAATGATTCACTGGTTAAATAAACAACATAGTTATTTAGCAAAACATCAATTTATATTAGAGAGCCTAAAACAACCTTTCTGTTCTCCTACAGAAAAACAGTATTAAATGCCACATACGGATAGAATAACACAGAAGAAAATATTACAGTCACTGAGCAAGAAATAATTTTATGTAACTCTGAAAGAAATCAATCTTATTTTTATGTCAAGTAAACTTCTAATTATGAAACATCCAGATTGACTTCCTAGATCTTGAAGCATTATACAAGTTTAAATCTAACTTCAAAATTCAAAACGTTTGGGTTTTCTTATTTGTAAACTCTGGAATATGCATCTTGACCAAATTAATGTATTTTCCAGCAAAGAGCTTATTTCAAACACTTCCTGTTATATTCCACTTCACACCTCTACCAAGCTATATTTATGACTCCAGCTCTTCTAAAAATACATACACCAATGCTTTTAAAAACTTCCCATACTTTCACTAGAACCGAAATTCTTCAAGGCTGTTATGTTTAAAATCTGCAGTGAAAGTGAGTTTGAATCACATATTTGCTTCTTCTGCTTGACAGTATGTTGCTCCATTTCCTATTTGACATGGCATCCCTCAGAGGCTCCACCATTAAAAAAAAAAAAAATCCCATTTCACATTAATTTGTTTTTCCTTCAATTAACACTCAACGTTTCCTGCCAGTTTTCCCTTATCACTCATTACATGCTTCTCAGATGTAAGCCGAAATAAAAAGGGCAGCCATGTGTCTGTTTGAGCTTAAGAAATTTATCAGCACTTTAAATATCAAACAGGTGAACTGCTTTAACTGTCTGTACTACATCACGTGAATCCACAACAGACCAACAATTATCAAAAACTATCCTCCCTGCAAACCACGTACTGTTGAAAATTACCGTCCCTCTTTGTCCTTGGACTTGGATATCAGTTCTAGAGCAAGGTAGCTGACAGGGTGTAGCTCGCCTGTCGCCTCGGAGCCCTGCAGCTGCAAGTATTCAGCGTTTAGCTTGTTTATGTTATCCCTTCGCTAGTTCCTCTTTAAATACTCCGAGAGAAATCTAGAAACGGACTAAAAACGCCCCATATGTAACAAACCACGCACAAGCTACATCCATCTTCCAACCCAGAGATGCAGATGCGTGCTTCCTATCACGGAGAGCAGCAAGTAAACATGAGGAGGCAGTCGGTAGGAGCGAGACCCGAGCTGACAGGCGCGGCAGCACGGCAAGTCCTGTCACATCGGGATGGCAGGATTTCCCAAGGCCGTTCTCCGGGGTAGCTAGGGGAGCCGGCGAGCGACAGGCAAAGGCAAGGCCGACGGCTGCGAGACAGCGGAAGGGTCTGGCGGCAGCAGCGCCCGCCGGGTGCCCCTCGGCGCTCTCCCTGCCCGCCTGGCTACCGGCTGGGCGGCGGGAGTGGGACG